>NW_026110363.1:0-135868 GCF_024679095.1 Eriocheir sinensis | reverse complement strand
CTCCATCTCATTACTTTTTTTCTAAGCTTAAGCGTTGCAATAAGATTTTTTCCCACTACCACAGACTCGCCTTCTGCCAGCTTAATATGCGTAATCCCTCCTACATGAACGTTCCCACAAGTATCATTTTCTCACCGCCAGTCACACGCACGACTAACTTTATTCCCTTCCCCTGACGAAAGGTGAAAATAGGCTAGTTTTTTTCCTCCTCCTCCTCCTCCGTTAAACAGACAACTCACACCGGCTAAATCGCCTCACCACACACAACATCATCAGACGCATCCTCTCACTCCTTCTCTTAGTAGATGAAAAGGTTATCGGTTTAAGGTTCATCTCCCTTGTCCGTAAAACCTCAGCTCGCCTCCCCTTCCCTTCCCTTCCCTTCCTCCTTCCCCTCTCCCTCCTTCTTCTCATATAATTATGAGCTCTAATATCATCATCTCGCTCTCTCTTCTTTTTTTCCGTTCTTCCTGTTTTCCTTATTTTCTTCCTTCCTTTCTGGAAATCCTCTTTGGCTGTGTTGTTGCCTCACTTATCTCTGTTTTCTTCATTGTTTACGTATTTGTCATTTTCTCTTGCTTTTCTTCCTTCATTCGGTTGCTTGTTTTTTCGTTAGCTGGTTCCTTCCTTCCTCTCTTCTTTTCTCCTCTGTCCATTCCTTTTCGTTTTCCTCCGTTGTCTTTACTTTTTTTTCCTTCATTTGTGTTCTTTCCATTCATTCTTCATTTCTTTCCTCTTTTCTTCCTTCAATTCTTACCGTCTTATCTTCTTTCATACCTTCCTTTCCTCCTTCCTTCCTTTCCTCCTCTCTTCCTTCCTCATCCCACTCTCCAATATGTGATTTACACTAATTACTTTATTATTACGTCAGACACACTCTCTCTCTCTCTCTCTCTCTCTCATTTTGTGTTTTACCCTTTTCTTACCTTTTCCCTTATCGTCTTTTCCCTTCATTCCATCCTTGCTTTCCTTTCCCTCTCATTTTTCATTATTTTCTTCATTTCCTCCTGTTTTCTATTTCCTCCTATTTTTTCCATCAGTTCTCTTCCTGCCGTCCTTCCTAGCTTTACAAATCATTCTTTTCTTTTCCATATCATTCTACCATTTCCTTGGCCTTCTGTCTGTCCTTGCTTCCCTTCCTTCCCATCTTCTTCCTTCCTTCACTTTTTTGTCCCTTCTTTCGTTTCATGCAACTAGCCATTCCACATCATCATTTCCCTCTATCTCATTCAATTAATTTATTCCTGTTTTTATCAGGCTAATTTTCTTTTAGTCCATTTTTCTTTATTTTGCGCTTTTTTCTTCCCTCGTTTACTTACTTCTTTCGTTCTTCCTCTCATATCATCTATACTTTCCATCCCAATTTTCTCCTCCTTTATTCACTTTCCACTTTCGTTTTTTTTTCATTCCATCTGTCTTTTTCATCTCAACTTTTCCTTCCTTCATTGTCTTCTTTCATTCTTGCTTTCTTCCTTTCTTCCATTCACTTCACTCATGTTCCATTTTTTGCGATCTTTTCCACTAAAACCATTATTCTACTCGTTAATCTTTCTTTTCGTCATTTCTTCCTTCCTTACCACCACCTTACGTCCTTCCCTTTCTCTCTTTTTTCCCTTATTTGGCTCATTTTAATCTAGGAGTATAGATGAAAGGGAGAAAATTAAGAGTAAAAGCATGGGTGGATTGACGAGGAAACAGGATAAGGAAAAGGATAAAGGAAGGACTAGGACGTCAAGAGAAAGAATATGAGGTAATGAAGGAGGAAAGAAGGAAGTTGAGGTCGTGTGTGTGGGCGTGACAAGAGCGTGGGGAGCCAGTCTTCGTCTCAAATTGTGACCTCGACTTGTCTTACTCCTTGTCTTTGTGATCTGCTTCTTTTTCTTCTTTTCTTGTCTTTTCTTTGGTCTTTCGTGTTCTGGTTCATTGTTTTCTTTGTCTGTTTCTTCCTTTTTTTTCATTTTGTTTCTTCTCTTGATTTTATTCTTGATTTTGTTTTGTTTTTTCTTTCCCGTTTTCTTTCTTATTTGTTTTTTTTTCTTTGTTTCTTCACTTTTGGTTCTTGGTTTTCTTTGTCTTATTTTCAACTTCGCTTTTCGTTTTCTTCATCTTTTTAAATATTTTTTTTCCTGCTTCGATTTTCTCCAAATTTTCTTTATTTTTCTTTGTCAGTTCATTATATTTATTTTTATCCTGAATTCACTGACACCCTTTCTCCTCATGCTCCTTATCCTCCTCCTCCTCCTCCTCCTCCTCCTATTTATCGCCTTATTCCTCCTGTTTTCTACTCTGATTTTTCTAACTTTATATTTTATGTTCCTCTGCCTCCTCAGCCTCCTCGTCCTCTTCTTTCTGATCTTCTCATCCTCTTCTTCTTTCTTAATCCATAGCAATTTCCTCCTCCTCCCCCTCCTCCTCCTACTACTACTACTGCTACTACTACTACTACTACTCTGTTATAACGTGCTCGGTGGTCGTGTCTAATACCTGATAGGCGATCATAGCCGCCTCCCACGCTGCCTTGATCTTCACATTTGTTCTCCACACTGTTAGCGGATTTAGTCCCCATACTGATCTCCGCTTATCTCCTGTGCCCTAAGTGGCTCCACTCCACTTGTAAGCAGCGGCCTTGTGTCCTCTATCTAACCTACACTCGTTATCTTACTCTACCTTACCTTACCTTAACAGTGTCTTTGTATCCTCCATCTCACAACCTCCACTAATTATCTACCTCATACCTCTCCTCCTTACCTTACCTTACCTTACCTTACCTTACCTCATCGTACCTTACCTTATCTTAGCTTAGCTTAGCTTACCTTACCTTACCTTATATTGTCTTATCATACCTTATCTTACCTTTCTTAACTCTCCACTGGCCTCCACTTGGTATCTTTTATTAACCAATATTTATCCTTCAACCAGCCTCCTCCTCCTCCACCTGCTAGTTCTGATCCACCTTCACCTTCTTCTTGCCTCCTCCTATTCATCTCCTTCAGCCACCTCCACAGCGAACTCCATTACTTTTATCAACCTTCTGTTCACTTCCTCCACTATTATTTTTTTCTCTACCTGCACTTTTCTTCCACACTACCAACCTTCAACCAGATAGTCTCCACCTTCAGCCAGCTTCCTCCTCCTCCTCCTCCTCCAACAAGCCTCACCAAATACACGTTCAGCTATCCTCAAATCACCTCTGTGCCGTCAACTACCCGATAATCTCCATAACTTCAATCCCACCAATTTCCCACCGCTAGTCTCCCACTCTTGCTCCCCGCCAATACTGTCCTCTTCTCCCCCATTCCTTTACCTTCCCCATTCCTTCCCTTGCTTCTCCTCCCTTTCCCTCCCCTCCTCTCCCCGTTACCTTCCCCCCACTGCAGCCAAAATTAACCTGACACAATAGACCTACATCTGTAACTTCACCCAATTCCCTATTACAACAACAGACTCCATTTAAAGTCAGTCTCTCTCTCTCTCTCTCTCTATCTATCTATCTATATATATATATATATATATATATATATATATATATATATATATATATATATATATATATATATATATCCTCCCCCCTCATGTTACTGCGGAATAATCTACAAGACCCAAATTATTATCGGACACAGCCATTTAACGTGTGTGTGTGTGTGTGTGTGTGTGTGTGTGTGTGTACCAGCTGATTAGCACAATGAAAGAGAGAGAGAGAGAGAGAGAGAGAGAGAGAGAGAGAGAGAGAGAGAGAGAGAGAGAGAGAGAGAGAGAGAGAGAGAGAGACACACACACACACACACACACACACACACACACACACACACACACACACACACACACACACACACACACTATTGCACTATTAACGCCACTCCATCCGTCTCTGGAGGTGCAGGTGTGGGTTTGATGAGACAGGCAGGTGTGTGGGCATGAAGACGCTCAGGCAGGAAGTCATACAAGAAACAGATGAGTAGACACAGGTAGACAGGCACGAACACGAGGACGACAGACAAGAAAGAGAAAAAGAAAAAAATAAAGACAAAGAAAGAAGGCAGACAGTAAGTAGATGAGCATTAAGACAGACAGGTAGACAGGCACGAACACGAGGACGACAGACAAGAAAGAGATGCAGACAGTAAGTAGATGAGCATTAAGACAGACAGGTAGACAGGCACGAACACGAACAAGATAGACAAGAAAAAGACAGAGAAAAAAAAGAAAGGATATACAAGAAATAGATGAGCTATTAGACATAAAGATACACATGCTTGAACACTGAAAAGATAGACAAGAAAGACACAAAGAAAAAAAAGAAAGACAAAGGACAAAGGTAGGCAGTAAATAGATGAGTAATTTTGATAATAAGTATTGGTGAAAAGGGAAGATGCGGCACACAAACAGTACATGAATACCGTAAATATGTTGAGATGGAATGTGAGAAAATCAAGCTCGTATAAGCAGAAACAAATAGTTCAGTATAGCATCCACATGTAGGTATATTAGTATTTAAATGTAGCGTCGGTGAAATAGGAAGAATTAAAGAGCGTATCTCAAACAGACCTATCGCCTTCCATATTGACTCATTTATTTAGTCAGTTTTTATGGGATCATGTAAACAACAGGCCGAAGGAGCAAGACACCTTTTCCAACATCCACTTACCACTACGGGAACCGAGATGCATGGGTGGAATTGGAAGTAATAGGTAGGAAAAAAGATATACAGGTGAATTTGTATAAAGTCACACAGGTAGGGGAACTGATGTGAGAAGGGGAAAAGAAGAAGAAAAAGGTCCGTATATGAAGACCAGTGAAAATACTGAGATACATACACAGCTTGGAAGAAGAATAGTATGATGACAAAGTCCCTTGAATCGTTACTGGCAGTATAAAATAAGGCAAAATAAGGAAGGAAAATAGTCACTAAACGAGAAAGGAAAAGTAAGAGTTAATAGCAAAATTTACGTAAAAAAAACGAGTGAAAATAAAAAAATAAAAAAGGATGGAAAAAACTTTGCTACTGTAAAACGAAAATAGATAAGTAAAAAGGGGAAAAGAAAGGGAAAGACTGCCACTGTAAAAAAGAAAAAGCTAACAAAGAAGAAAAAGAATGGAAAGAGAAGATTCACTGTAAAAAAGGAAAGAAAAAAGTATAAAAGTAGGAGAAAGGAAGAAAACAACTGTCACTGTAAAAATAAATAAAAAAGCTTTGCCCCTCGATCCTGCCGGCGGGGAAAGGAATTTGTATTGCTCTATTGAATTTGTGGCCGACCCTCCCTCCTCCTCCTCCTCCTCCTCCTCCTCCCGTGCAGTAAGACAACACTCCCCACTAACTTCCTCTTTCCTCTCTTCCCCCCCCCATCACTTTCCTTCCTCACCCTCCCTCCTTCTCTTCCCCTTTATCCCTTTTCTCCCCAATAACACCCCCACGAATATCCTCTTTCCCACCTCTCTCCCTCCTCCCCACATAACTTTTCCTCCTCCTTTCTCTTCCCCCCTACTTTTCCCCTCTTCCCCTTACTCTTAAAATTTTGCCTCCCCAATATCTCCACCTTTTTTACTTCTCCCCAAAATTGATCCTATCATGCTCGTGTTTCCTCCCCTTCTCCCCTCACTACCACCCTCCACATCCCTCCTGCCCTTCCTTCACCTGCTCTTCCCTCCCATCTCTCTAGTTTACGTTCCCTTCCAACACGCTCTCTTCCACACTCCTCCTCCTCCCCTCCTCTCTCCCCCTCACCACCCTTCTCCACCTTCCTTCGTCTCCTTGCTTTCCTTCCTCCATCTTACCCCCCCCCTCTAGCATACTTTTCCCCCTTGTCCTCCTCCTCCTCCTCCTCCTCCTACCCTCGCTGTCCCTTCACATCTTCCTCCCCCTCCCCTCTGTCCAGTGACGCCCCCCACAACCTCCTTTTACCTCTCCCCAACATCGTTTTCCTCTCCCCCTCCCCCTCTCTTTCCCTCCCGTTACATACAACATGGCGGACTTTGTGACAGCCTCGCTAAATCCAGGTTGAGTTATCGGAGAACCTCCTGTCCTGTTTTTTTTTTGTTTTGTTTGTTTGTTTATAGTTGTTTTCCTTCGTTTCTTTGAACATGATTGGTTTTGTTTCTTTCTTGTTTGAGTTGGTTTGTAATACTTTCTATATCTTTTTTTTCTTTTTGTGTTCTATTTTTTTTAATTATTTGGTGTCTCCTTAACATTTTTTTCAGGTGGATCGTCGCTTTTCCTTCGTGGTGGTTTCTTTGTTATGTTTTCAGGCGTGCTCATCATTGTTTGCAGTTACTACTGGTCTGTTAATTGTCATAATCCAGGGAAGATATTCATCACATTTACTTATTTTATTAGGGGAGAAAACTGGGTAACAAAACACAACCTAAATTTTCCAAACTTATATTCGTTAGCTTACAAAGTCAAACTTGAATTCCTTCAAACCTTCTCTTTACAACAAATGAAGCACACAGCGTTCTGAATACCCTATTTTTATAATGCAAATAAAACGTACGTGATGTAAAGCAAACTCAAATACTAGTAAGGAATATAACATGAGTAGTCCAAAAGGCCGGAAGGCATATGGAAGGCCAAAGAAAAAAATGCCCTGACACTTTGATAAAAAATAAAGCAGTCCTCGCACTGACTCGTCAGTTACTGTGCAGGACTTCCGTGTCGCCGAGCACAGGCGTGGCGCCGCTCACACTCATGAATCTCACTACTTTGACCTTTCTCCGCCTTGTCTGTATGGAATCACATCCCGCCAGCCTTGCTCCGATATGTGTTCTGCCTCAGCGAGCGTTACCGCGCTCACTGTTTCTTTTTCTTGGCGGCGCCGTGGTGCGAGTTCTCTTTGGCTTGACTCTTACCCTTGCCCTTGGCCCTGGCATGGAGGCATAGGGATGATAAAGGAGAGGTATTCAACCCCTTCGTCTTTCACCTTCCATTGTGTCATTTTCCAGCAATCCATCGAGACACCCTTCCATGCATTTCTTTTGATCTTCCCTCCCACACATCCTCCTCATCATTACAATATCATCATAATCATCATCATCATCATCATCATCATTATCATCATCATCATCATTATCATCATCATCATTATCGGCAGCCATCACCAGTCCACTATATCACTACTTTTTTTCTTTTATTAACCCTTTCATCCCTTTACTTCTACTCGTCTTTATTTCCCTTCTTTCCCCGTCTGTCCCTCCTCCTCTCGCCCCCGTTATTCTACCCTTTCTCAAGAAGCACAAGAATGTTACCTGTATCCCTCTCTTTCTATCTTCTTATCTCCCCTCCTTTCTCTTCATCATCATCATCTTTCTCCCCATATACCCTACGCCCCTGTCCACCCAGCAGTGAATGGGTACCAGGCATTAATCGGGGGTTGTGTCCCGTCTCCTGGGATCTGTTCCTTTCTCCTATAATCCCTTCCCCTCCTGTCCCTCTCCGGCATATGACCACAGATGTTGCACCGACTAAACGAAACTTTCCAACTTTTCTTCCTCCCCATCCTTGCCCAGGAAAAGCACGAACAGAAAATAGATAGAATTAGAGTTGCTTTTCCCTCCTCACTTCCCACACTCGTCTCCTCGCCTCCCTTTCACCCATGAACAGGAAGGAAAAGGTGAACTCAGAGCTTCTTTCTCTCCTCAATTCCCACACTGTCTCCTCACCTCCTCTTCATCTCCTCGCCTCCCTTTCACCCATGAACAGGAAGGAATAGGTGAACCCAGAGCCCTTTTCTCTCCTCACTCTCCTGTCTCCTCATCTCTTCCTCTCCTCCTTCCTCTCCCACACACAAGAACAGGAATTTTGAGGCGAACTCACGCTTCTTTGCTCTCCTCTATTCTCATCTCCTTATCCCTCACCCCCTCCACATCTCCCTTTTAGCAAGCACACCAGGAAACAGAAAAAAATTATGTTCTTAGAGGTTCTTGTGTCTTCTCACCTCCTCTTCATCTCCTCATCTCCTCCTTACATCTCTTACGCAGGAAAAGCAGGAACAAGGAAGGAAAGGGCTAAATATGAGCTCCTTTTCTCTCCTCTCTCGCCTTCCTGTCTCCGCTTCATCTCAACTCCTCGTCACCTTCTTCCCCTCATCTCCTTCCAGCCTTCACCAAGGGAAGGAATAAACAGGAAGGAATTGGTAGGCTTTGAGATCCTCTTCTTTCCTCTCACCTTCTTTTCATTCCTCTCTTCTTTCCTTTCATATCCGAACTTTCTTTCCTCTCATCTCTTCTCACCTTGTCTCCTTCCAACCATTACACCTGAAAACCAAGACGCGAACAAACATATTAGCTCTCCTCTCCTTTCCCTCCTCCTCCCACCTTCTTGTCCCCGAGCTGCCTGACGCCGCAGGTGAGGTTGGCCGGGATGCCCACAGGTGTGGTGACCTCGACGGACGTGGGCAGGAAGTAAGGACAGGTGGGACACAGCTGATCCTCCTCCAGGGTTCTGTGGCCGGCACCTGCGGAGGGAGAGGGGGGGAGGGAGTTAGTTTGGTGTGGGAGGCAGCGGTGTGAGGGTGGCGGAGGAGGAGGGAGAATATGGGGTGGGCGGGGAAGATAGGGACCGGGGTAGACAAAAATGTTGGGTGACATCTGTGAGGGGGTAAGACTTTGTGGGGAGGTTTGTGGGATCAGGGAGAAGCTGGGTAGGGGGAGTGTGTTAGGGAGAGGGGAGTAAAGTGGAGAGGCTTCAGAGAGAGAGAGAAACAGAGATAAATAGATAGAAAGAGGCAAAGGAAAATATGAATATGAAATGCGCTCACACACACACACACACACACACACACACACACACACTAACGCAATTATGAACGGGCAATGTAATTTAAGGCAGAGAGAATTATGAAGGGAACGGAAACTGAAAGAAAAGGAAATAAAGAAAAAAGGAACGAAAGAAAAAGATAGAAAATAATTAAAACTCGATTAAATGAAGAAAAAAATAAACAGCTGGGAAGACAGAGAAATATATAAAGAACAGCACGACGACAGAGAGACAGACACAGACTGACGAAAAGTAAAGCAGACAGACAAAAGAAGAACGAACACACAGACGCAGATAGACAAACATAAACTAAAAGACAAACAGATCGATATGACGGGAGGACAAACAGCCAGGCACACAGACAGACCAGCACTCAGCGACATCTGACCTGACCCGCCGCCTATCCTCCACCTGTCCGGCGCTCACCTGCAGCCACTAAATACCGAGCTGGCGGCCAGGTAACGTGACTCACCTGAGCTTCATGTTTATTACTGCCGCAACAAACCTCGTCTCCTTCAATCCTAGTATACGTCTGGCAATGGCCCGTGAATGTGGACTTGTTGTGATGGTGGATTGGTTGGTAATGGTTGATTGGTTCACTGATAGACAGGTGTGCAGGGTTGATCGGATAGACAGGTGTGTATGACTAAGTGGACAGGCAGGTGTACACAGGTGGATGCGTGGATCAGAACGATGTATTGGATGCTTAAAATTTGGACGTTTTAGAAGAGATAGATTTTCTTTTTCATATCAGAGTTTGACGACATGACTGATGAGCTAATGGTGTGTGTGTGCGTGTGCGTGTGCGTGTGTGTGTGTGTGTGTGTGTGTGTGTGTGTGTGTGTAATCGGTCATAACCAAGAAAAATATAAAAGTAGATGAGACTGTGTGCATGTGTGTGTGTGTGTGTGTGCATCAAACACACACAGTTTCCATCGTAATAATGAAGTAGCAGTGGTAACCCGTTTTTCCCACAAAAATATGGAAAAAAATCATGAGACGAAACGTGAATCTTTTCGTAATTTTAATTTCTTCGTAGTTACGCAAAAATATTAATCGCCTTTCGCCGCCAGATGTTTCCTCGGCAGTGAACCAACGAAATAAAAGTCAAACGAAAATGAAGTGAAAGAGGAGAATTAGTAAAAAAAAAACATGACAGAAATTACCTTCCCACTTTTCTCCTTCCTTCTTTTCTTTCCTGTTCTGTCCTTTTTCATATTGCTTTTTCTCCCTTCCTGTTCATCTTTTTTCTCATTCATCTGTAATCCTTCTTTTCTTTCTTCCCTCCCTTTCTCCTCAAGCCTCCTTTTTCCGTCCCTTCCTTTCTTCCTCCGTGCACTTCCTTTTCCACCTTTCTTTTCTCTCTCCACCCATGTCACCCTTTGTCCCCTCACCAGCATCCTCTTCTCACAATGCCCTCACCCATTTCCTCTACATAACTGTCTTCCATTTCTTTCCCTCCCTCTTTTTCCTACTTCCTATTTTTCTCCGTGTCTCCCCACTCTTCTTGTTATTTCCTCTCTTTATTTCCTTCTTCCTCTTCTTCTGTGTACCCTCCTTTCCCAACTCTTTACTCACCCTTTATATCGCCGTCCCTTTTTCTTCCCCTCCTCCCCTCCATCCCCTCCCTTTACCATCTTTTCATCAAGCCAACCTCGCATTAATCCTTTGAGACCTTAATGAAGCATCCCTCACGCCATTATTATTATTATTATTATTATTATTATTATTATTATTATTATTATTATTATTATTATTATTATTATTTTCATCATTATTGTTGTTATTATTACGATGCTTTGTTCCTTCCAGCTTCGTGTTTCCGTATCCACGTCTCCATTCCACGTTTTCTTTGCCCATCATTTTCCGGGGCTCCGCACACTAAGAGGGAACTGCCTTGGGGTGGATGCCCGACCGCTGTTTAATCTCCGTCTCACGTTCTTTCCTATTACATGCTCGCGTCCTTTTGTTTCATTCTGCATAATGATACACTTGCCGAGGCCCGGTACGTCCTGTGTGCTGTTCTCGACGGAGAGGAGAATGGGAGATATAGATAGAGTGTTAGATAGATAGAGAAGTATAGATAGAGAGTGGCAGATAGAGAAATAAATACATATGAAAAGTGAATAATGAAAGTAGACAAAAGGAATTACATAGTTCTCTTCAAAAAAAAGTAATGTAACAAGATAGGAAAGGAATAATGAGATAAATAGATGAAGTATGAAGATTTATAAAAAGTAGAAAAAAAAACTTAGCGAGAACAGAACAAGAGGAGAGAAATAGGACATGAGAGTAGGAAACTACGGAAAAGAAGTGAACGAAAGGGGGGAGAGAGAGAGAGAGAGAGAGAGAGAGAGAGAGAGAGAGAGAGAGAGAGAGAGAGAGAGAGAGAGAGAGAGAGAGAGAGAGAGAGAGAGAGAGAGAGAGAGAGAGAGAGAGAGATACTGGCCTTCCCTCCCTCCACCTGTATCAAGGGTCGAGCCTTTATTACTTCCTTATCAAGTGCGCGTCGGCGAGCGTCTTGCTGGTAACACACACACACACACACACAAAACAAAAAAACAAAAACAAAACAAAAAAAAACACACACACACTTCCTTATTATCTAAGTATCTACTGCTTGCAATTATCTCCTTTCCTTCCTCTTTTTCTCACCTTTTGTTCATTCTCTTACAATGACAATAAATTAACACAAAGGATATTCTCACAGCTTCTCCTTCGAACCCTAGTAGATGATCGCATTGTAACTCTCCCTTTCTAAGAAATGTCGTCTGCTGCTATTTCATCCTACGTCAGCTTCTCAACGGTTTCTCTTCCTATATGAATTCCACATCCTTCCCTTCAAATTCCTTTCTTCTTAACACATCTGCACAAACATATCTGCACCATACTATTACTGAAAGGGAGAATTGCTGTTATGGGCGGCGCTACTTACCCTTAACAGTGGTTCATAGGCAGCTCGTAAAGATTGGAGTCTGGCATAATGATATTGTTGTAACTGATGTCGAGGGAATGGCCGAGGAAGGAAGAGCTTGGAGTACGGGCGTAAGCTTCGTTAAACCGCTTAGACAATTCACGGGAGGCTTTGTGTTGTGATGTGAGGCGCTGAATGTTGTTTGCTTGTCTTAACTAACTTACTCGTCCTTTATATTTTTTGCTTTTGTTACGGTAGCCTCTGTATCTCCTTCCCAACCCCCTCCCCTGTCTTCTGTTTCTATCACATTGTATTGTACTAATGTTCCTACCTTCACAAGCAATCAATTATATCTTAACTCCCACTACTTCCCTCCTGTCTCTTTGTTTTCCCTTTCTATCTCATTTCATCCCTTCATTCCCTCGGTCTAGAAGTCACTTCCTGCGCCTCTTCATTCCGTTTTATCTACCTAAATGATTTCCTTTAGCTATCTCTCTATGTCTATCTATGTGCCTCCAACGTTTTATCCGCCTCCTACCTAAGCTATCTTCAATATTCTCCCTCGCACTCTCTCCTGTTTTTTTTTATATTTATCTCCTTCCTCTCTCAGCCTTCCCACCAAAATCCATTTCTTTATATTTCCATCTTTTTTTCTCTTTCTTCCTCCCTCTTTAACTTCTTACGAATATCCCTCGCTCTTTACCTCCACTTTTTCCTCTTTCTCACCCTCGCTCTTCCTTCGTCTCGCCTACCTATGCATCTTCCTTCCTCTCCACCTGCCTGCCTACAAGTCTCTCCCTCTCCCTGTCTCCCTTTTTCCCCGGCGCCTCTCCTCCCACGCTCTTTCCGGGCCGCGCCTCCCGTTCTCCACTCGATAGCATGACGGGGTCTTGGATATTTATGGCCGTCCACTAAACCATTTGTTGTACTAGTTTTTCAATATGTTTTTACTTTGATGAATGTTTGGTTTTATTTTTTTGTGTGTTTGTTGAAGGCTGTTTTGTCATTGCCATTGGATTCTAAATAAAGTATTTAACTATTTTAATCTACTGTATTTTTTTCCTTTTTTGTGGCTTTTATTTGCGTTCACTAATCTTTCTTTGCTGTTTCCTTCTTTCTTTTTGTAATGTACGTCTTTTTTCTTCCTCTGGTCGGTGCAGTTTCTCATATTCTTTTGGCTTCCACTAAACTGTTCCTTAGTTTTCTCTTTTTTCTTTTCAATAATGTATATATATTTTTTTTTCAGAATTAACGTCTCTAGTGGATATTGTTTTATCACCTCTTGGTTGACTGCTTTCTACTTTTTCTCTTTAATGTTTTCCTTTTCGGTTTAGTACCTAGTGGATGTAAGCTTATTTTTTGTTGTGTTTTCTTTTTTCCCCTAGTTTTCTTTGTTGGTCTTCTGCATCAGGTGGCCGCTGAATGCAATTTGAATCCTTTTTTTTGTCATTCTAATGTCATTGTTTCCTTTCTGAGCAATTCATCATTCGTTTCTTTTTGATTTATGGGTGAAGGGGAGCACATGTTTTCATTTTTTCATTTTGTTTTAACTTTTGTCTTTTTTACCTCTTGCCATGCTATTGCTGTGACATTGTTTTGCTTTTTTGAGGTTGGGGGAAGGAAGGCGAAGGTTTGCATGTATTTAATCATTTTGTATTTATTCTTCATATTAACTTTTTTTTTTTTTTCTCCTCTCATATGAGTGTTATGACGTTTTTCTTTCTTTGTAATAAAGTCATTTGCTTTATCTTTTTTTTTTTTTTTGAGAGAGAAGGTGTGCAATTGTTTCTTCTTTTACTGTGTGTGTTCCTCATTACTTTTTCTTTTTTTTTCTTTTTTTTTTACCCTCGTAAATACTATGCTTGTTTTCGTCTTCTGCAGTTTCTTTCCTATTTTACTTTCCTTTTTTATCGGCGTCACTGACGCCGATCAACAGATTGTCCATCTTCATGATGTTGTTCTCTTCAAGTTGTTTTCCTGGCTTACCCATGCATTGTAGACACGATATTTTATAATAACATTTGTTAGCCCTGATGGACCCTACAACATGGCATTATAAACAGTCAGCTTTTTTTTTTTTTACGTCTTGGCCTGGGGCACCGGTAGGCCTTCATAGTAGGGCCTGATGGTCGGCCCCAGCCCGTTGTGGTGCAGGCAAGTGTTTATAGTGGCGCCATCTTTACTTTTCAGCATTTTCCATTTTAGACCCCTAGTTGCATAACATAAATTGTTGGGGGTGTGTTGGAGGGCTATGCGACGCCGATCTAGCACAGTTTTTGTGCTATTAACACTTAGTCTAGTCGGAAGGAGGGGTTCCCATGCACCCCCATGACGGCAAAATTCTAATGGCAGTTCTAGGTGCTTAAAAGCACCCTCTTTAAGAAAAAAATGTGTTAACAAGCTCAAAAATGACCCCACAAGGGTCTCCCAGCCCCATTTGTAGGTCAGTATACATCGATTTTGCCACTCATTCGCGATGAGGGTAGGGGTCACCAATATGTTCATATCTTGTTTATAAATTGGTTTACAAACGTGAATTGGTTATCGAATTAAGGAGTATAAATTTCTGCATCAGCCAATATACTCCTGTGCTACTTTCAATGTATATTCCTTTATCTGTGAATAATGATATGTCTTCGTATATGAATAAAACATGAAAAATTTCTAGCATACCGTTGAAACTTTCATCTGTGTAAGGAACTTAATACTTAAAAAGCTGTTTTTATGGCATTTTATGCAGTAGAGGTAGTCTACAAAGTAAAAAGATCAGTTAAAGTGATGTAACGGTGATTACTTTGTACTGGATTTGATATACAATGATTTTTGTCAATATGCGTTAATTTTAAGTGTCCATAAAATTGTTTGTGGCACATACATCAGGCAGAAAATTGGCCAAAGGGTTTTCAGCTGCGCTGAGTTATTATTCGTTGTTACGCGTCATTGGTCCACTACCACACGCGACGGTTATTTTTTGCAGTGATGGAGTGAGGCCCCTTTCACACGAGGGGTTTTTGCCGCTCCGGCACATGCCGGACCGCAGCCGCATGGCACCTGGACATCCACGGTTCAAGTGCGGTGTCTGCCGCATCCACTTCTGTATTTCCTTCCTCCCAGGTGTTGACAGACCAAACTATTCGCCGCACGTAGCAAACACCGGATGTGTGAACGCGCCCATAGCAACACATGACCACCGAAATCGTTGTGTGGCATTTCTGCCACTGCGGTCTTTCTGGCAGTACGACGGGGTGCGGCTGCCGGAGCGGCACGACTGCCGCTCCGGCCTCGTGTGAACGCAGCCATAGAGTCAATGCCATAGAGTCAATGTAAAGCTAAACCGTTCACACGAGGCCGTGCCGCTCCAGCAGCCGCACCCTGCCGTACTGCCAGCAAGACCGCAACGGCAGAAATGCCGCATAGCAGTTTCGGTGGTCATGCGTTGCTATGGGCGCCTTCACAAGTTCACACATCCGGTGTTTGCCACGTGCGGCGAGGGATAGTTGTCTGTCAACACTGGGAGGAAGGGCACGCGACCACTTTGTCTGCATCATTGGAAAAGCTGGTATGCACTATATTTTCCATCTTATGAATTTTCATTTAATGTATATTGAAAATGTAAGTGTCTCACATATTAATTCTGTATACCTCTGTACAACAAACATCTGCGTTTAAATTTCAGGGTTATGGCTAATTTAAATTATCATGACACGGAGCAGCTGATCTCCGAGATTGAAAGACGGCCTTGTTTTTGGGATCCCTCAAGAGAAGATTACAAGTATGACTGAAGGAGATACCGAAGCAGATGCGGCAGACACCGAACTTGACCGTGGATGTCCAAGTGCCATGCTGCTGCCGTCCGGCATGTGCCGGAGCGGCAAAAACAGCTCGTGTGAAAGGGGCCTTTTTAGTCAGCACCACGTCAGAGAGAGAGAGAGAGAGAGAGAGAGAGAGAGAGAGAGAGAGAGAGAGAGAGAGAGACGAAGGGGAGTGGGAAACGAGGAAATAATGAAAGTAATATTGTGGGCACGAATAAGTTTTTTTCCGGTTTTCTTGTTGTTCTTGTTCTTGTTCTTCTTGTTTTTGTTCTTTTTCATTATTATTATTATTATTATTATTATTATTATTATTATTATTATTATTATTATTATTATTATTGTTATTACTGTGAAGAAAAACTAGACAGCAAAAATGGTCTCTCTCTCTCTCTCTCTCTCTCTCTCTCTCTCTCTTTATTGTTACATCTTACATAGTGCAATTAATACAAATATGTCGATGAGCGTGCAACGACCCGCCGCTAGATCTCTCTCTCTCTCTCTCTCTCTCTCTCTCTCGACCCGTTAGGTCAAAGTGTCAATTAATCTTTGTCAACTGGCTTAATAACGCTTCTAGCTCCTCCATTGAGAGAGAGAGAGAGAGAGAGAGAGAGAGAGAGAGAGAGAGAGAGAGAGAGAGAGAGAGAGAAGCCAGCTCGAGACTATTGCGTCATGGTGACCTTCTAGTCTCAGCCTGTATTCCTTTGTCTGTGTCTGTGTGTGTCTGTGTATTTGTTTTTTCGTGTCTGTCTGTCTGTCTGTCTGTCTGGGTTTCACCTGGTTCGTGTGTGTGTGTCTTTCTTTTATTTTTGCCTTTGTGTCTGTCTGCCGGTCTGTATCTACTTGTCTTTTTATGTGTGTGTGTGTGTGTGTGTGTGTGTGTGTGTGTGTGTGTGTATCGTGGTGGTTACGTGTTAGTTTATTTGTATCATTATCATTTTTGTATTTTTTTCTATTTCATCATGTCTACTAGTTCTTTTTTCCCTTTATTTGTCTTGTTTCTTGTTTATGTGTTATCAGTGTTATGAGTATTAGTATTAGTGTAATTTCTGTATTGTTTCTGTGTTGTCATGTTTTAGTCGTTATCATTTTTCTCCTCATTTCCTTCTGTTTTGTTTTCATCATCATCGTCAGCATCATCGGTTAGCCTAATGCCGTCTTCGTAACGTAACTAATGTGCGAGAATTTTTTCTTGGCGAGCATTATCATTGTGGATTATGTTGCATTTTCTTCGCATTATTATGATTCATGTGGTATGTTTTTGGCGTCATTATTTTCTTTCTTGATCGTTAGTCTTTCGTTTGTCCAGTTTTACTTTTTTTTCGATGGAGGTTACGTAGAGTGACTTTTTTTTTACGGGAGAAATATATGAAAATTTTCTTCTGATATTAGGAAAAGACTGCTATACGAGATGTGTTCATGTAGATAGCTATGTTAAAAAGTCATAGCACACAAAAATAGACAGCGAGTATATGATAGGTGGATTAATAATGTAAATAACTGACTATATATATATATATATATATATATAGATATATATATATATATATATATATATATATATATATATATATATATATATATATATATATATATATATGTTAATTCAAAATTCATCACCATCGACAAACAGGTCATCCTCGTCATCACTGTTGATGCTGATGCAGACTTCATATAATTTATATTTATCTGCCATTAATTCAAGTCATGTATTCATATCTCGTGTACATCGCAAGTGAGAGAGAGAGAGAGAGAGAGAGAGAGAGAGAGAGAGAGAGAGAGAGAGAGAGAGAGGGGGGGTGGGGGGCAGGTATGGGGGAGAAAGAGGGCGGGGGGAGAGGGTGCGGGGGAGGAGGAGGGTAAGAGGGAGGGAAAGGGAGGGATGGGAGTAGGGGAAGCCTGGGGTGGAGGTAGGTGGTGGATACATGTCACAAATACGTCACGCCTCACCAGTTCGAATGTGTAAGTGGCTCACGCAGGTTTTGCCATCACAGTCAAGAATAAACGCCGTAATTAACCGCATCTGGCATTGCACAATAGCGTCAAAAATTAGTGGAGTGTTTGAAACAATCTGTGCCAAACCCCCATGCCGATCCGAGTCCTCGTTTGAAAGATATTTGCGAAAAACGGTATGTCATAGGGTCTGATATGGATTTTTTGTACGCGACGAGCGTAGTGATGCCAAGGCGTGCATTTTCGTTGCGGGTCGCCCGCTGTGTTTTACCTGCGCTTACGCACTTTCAGGAGTCACCACTCCACTCTGCAGATGCACATTAGTGTGCATTACTGCACCTAGTTACGTCTCTGTTGATGAGGAAGTCTTGTATTGTCTGTGCAGAGTTCCCGGGCCAGGCTGGTAGCGCTGCACCCCCATGGCCACCCACGGGCTGGGCTGCTTGCGGCGCGAGGTTTGCTGTCCTTCCCTGCGTTGTCTAACGTGCTGTAGTTCTCTACGCGACATTTGCTGTGCCCTGAACCTGCAAGTTAGCAACATGTTGGGAAGCGTTAACTCTACCTGCCTATGGCAGTGTGTTCAGAGCGCTGTCGGAAGTGCCCCGTGTATTCCCGCGCCAGCAGTGTATAGCACCTCTGCCTGGGAGAGGTCGGGTCACCGTGTAGCTCGCCGCCTGCGAGCTCGGCCTTCTCCTGAGTCCCTGACGGCCGTCTGGTGAGGTCACGGGGCGACGTGCCTCAAGCTCTACTCTCGCCTCCTCTTGGCACCACGCGGTTTTCCTCCTGCTGGAGTGTGGGATCCTGAGCTTCGCCACTTCGGGATACAGCCCACACTGGGTCTCAGTTTGGGTGTGTCGAGTCCGCGGCGGCCTCTTTCTGAAAGCCGTATCTACCGCCGACATCACACGCCTGATGAGAGGACCCACGGCAGGAAGGACAAGCTGCAGCCACCTCGAGCAAGGCTGTGCAACGAACCTCTACTCTTCTCCCTCCGCACCAAGTTAAGTAGCTAGTTGTTAGTGTAGCCAGGGCAGGTTAGTCTTGTGCGAGCACGAGAAACGCTAGGCTCAGCTGAGTGTGTATGTGAGATTTGTCTGTGTTTTCTTTGTGTGTAATAAAGTTAGTGCATAGTTGTACACGAGCTTTATTAGTAACCCTTTTGCCTGTGCGTATGTGCCTTCCAGCCCCATAAGGAGAGTAAATAAGAACCCCACGGGAGATTTGAGCAGGTAAGTCGTGTTAGTACTCCCTAGTCAGGGTGTGTACACCGTTGTGTCTCCTGGCGAGCCGCGGGAATCAACCCTTGTCGGCTAGCTACCGCCTTGTGAGCGCACTCTCCTGTTATTGATCTTATCTTACCCCGTGACAATTCTACGCAAGAAAATGATGTGGGAAATCAAACTTAATCGTCAGGATATGAAAATAACGTAACTGGGTCCCTTTTGTGTTATGGAGGTGCATAATTTAAGCCGTATATCATTATAATTTATAAATCTATTCTATTTTCAAAACTATTTTTAAT
Source organism: Eriocheir sinensis (assembly GCF_024679095.1). Classification (NCBI taxonomy): domain Eukaryota; kingdom Metazoa; phylum Arthropoda; class Malacostraca; order Decapoda; family Varunidae; genus Eriocheir; species Eriocheir sinensis. The sequence goes on along the minus strand of NW_026110363.1, from coordinate 116,921 downwards.
ATGAAAACCTAATTACAAAAACGTATTACGTACGTATAACGCATGTTTACTTAATAATAAAGAAACTTTTGCATATTACCGATTTTACCTGGCTCAGGTGTTAGTCAGAGGTGAATATAGTGTAGCCTCAACATCAATAAGTGTTCTACCACCACCCCTATAGTGACCCCTTTCCTTCCCTTCTCCACTTCCCGCCGTCCTGTGCCCCAGGCCACGCAGGCCTCCCACCCCGCCGTGCCTTGTTCCTACCACGCCAAGGGAAACCCCCTGCCTCCCGTACTATGACGAAGAGGATGCGGTTCGACTCCCCCCAGGCGCCCTCAGCAGGGTACTCGACCCCCAGGAAGGCCCCCGGCAACCCAGATCGGGAGCTCTCTCTGGACGAAGAGGCTCCTAGTGACGATGACGAGAGTGGCAGACTCGTCATCGACGAGAGCGTCCGGAGCGAAGACCAGCGAGAGGACGACAACGAGACCGCCGGAGGCTGGATCACGGTGTCCAGGAACCGGCGCGGCGCCCGAGCCAGTGTCGCGCATCCACCGAAGCCTAGGTTTAAGCTGGGCAGCCTGGGTGATGCAGACAACGCCTACAGGGCCATCACGGCCATGGAGAGGGAGCACCCGACCCTCAAGATGGAGGTGAGGCCCAGCCTCAAAGGAAAGTATGTCCTCACACCCAAAAATGAGGGATCGACGGCTCTCCTGCGGTGCCTCAACGAGGAGGGGAACAGGGTGCCCTCCTCGACCCCAGCGTGAGGAGGCACAGAGTGGTGCTGGAGCGCTATCCTGTCGACCTCCCCTCGAGGCGGTTGAGGCACACCTCGACGTGCTGTCCGCCACGCGGCTCTGAGCCAGGAGGGACAAAGCGCCCGCCAGACAGGTGCTCCTTGTCCACCAGGGACCGCCCCCGGCCGTGCTGGACCTGGGCTGCTGGGGAGCATACACCCTGCGGCACTACCAGGGTGATCCTGTGAGGTGCTACATGTGCCAGCGCTTCAGTCACCTCCAGGCAAGATGTGTGCACTCCGTCAGGTGTGGGGTGTGCAGTCAGCCCCACCCAACGCAGGACTGCTTTGGGCGCCACAAGGCCAAGGAGCCCACCACCGGCAAGTGCTCCAACTGCGGGAAGAAGCACCATGCTTGGAACCCACAGTGCCCTGAGAGGCTCCGCAGGATGCCGGTACCTCGCCAGGGTACGGGGCGCAAGCAGCCGGGGGCACGGCAACAGCAGGAACAGCGGCAGCATCAGGCCGCACCATGCGTCTCCCAGCAACAGCGGCAACGAGGTCAGGCTCAACGAGGTCGCAGTCAGACGCGGCAAAACCGCTTCATCCCCGCCCCGCCTCCCACCAAGCCAGCATGGGTCAGGCAGCCCCCGGCCCCCCCAGAGGAGGCCTTGATGTAACCCAGGCAGGGCGACAAGGATGTCACCCACGCCTCCACTACCGACCTACCCGCCTCCAAGCCCCGGCCTCAGAGGAAAAGGGGCAACAGGAAGCACCGCCGCGGGTCACCCCAGGTCGACATGGGGCGACCCACGGCTCAGCCACGAGCGGCACCGACGGTGTTTCAGCCTGCACCATCGCCCCCTGAGATGGCCCAGGCTGGCACGCCCAGCGCGCCCCACCAGGAGACACTCCTCAACTGACGACCCGAGTCTGGCGAAGAGACGAACGCCGTGGGGCGCAGCATCATTTCCCGGATGGTGAAGGTCGAGAGGCTCCTCAGCCGACCTGAACAAGCCTGAGCCTCTCAGGAGAACCTGGACGAGCTCCTCCTGGAGGAGGCGGTCGCCGCTGTCGCAGGCGACGGTCTGCGAACACACTCGGCACCTGGGAGCGCCAGCACCGCCTCCTCACCCAGCAGAACAGCCTGGTCAAGATGGAGAGCCCTTGTGAGACTGCTGCACCGACCACAGATGAAGCGGCGCCCAGGCTCAGGGTGCTGCAGTGGAATGTGCAGGGCCTGCGCCCCAAACGCCATCAGGTGCTGCAGGCCATCGTTGAAGAGAGGCTTGACATCGTCCTCCTCCAGGAAACCCTAACACCAGCTGACTTCCAGTGGAGGGTGGCGGGCTTCACCCTCCACTCCCTGCCGGCCACAGCGGAAGGCTCCCGGGGCTGCCTGGCGCTGGTGAGGAGCGGGATACCACACCGCCGCATCCTTAACCCAGTGCAGTGCGGGGATGGAGTGGAGGTCCTGGCCCTGGAGTTGTATGTGGGAGGTCTTTTGGTCCACGCCTACAGCATCTACAGGAGTCAGAGACACGAGCTTGAAGCCGGGGAGCTGCTCGGCCTGGCAGCGCATACAAGTCTCCTGGTGGCGGGGGACTTCAACGCCCACCATCCCTCGCTGCAGTCTGCGTCCTCCACCAACGCGACGGGTCGCCATCTGGCAGCAGTGCTGGAAGAGGTTCCGGAGGTCGGGCTGCTCAACACCGGCGAGTCCACTCACGTCCGGGGAGGGCGGCTCGACCTCACCCTGGTGTCCAGCGACCTGGCGGCTGGCGCTACCTGGCAGACGCACCCCACCCTCACCAGCGACCACTACGCTACACTCACCACCCTCGCTGTGGCCCCGCCTGTCCCGCCACGTCCCCAACCTAGGTGGAACACCAGAAGAGCGGACTGGGGCAGGTTTCAGAGGACACTCGACAGCTGGTGGGCCGAGTATGAGCCGCAGGGCGACCTACACCAGCAGGAACAGGACCTGACGGCAGCCGTCCAGCAAGCAGCTGACGCAGCCATCCCCAGAACCAACCCGGGCCGCCGCTGCCGCCCGGACTGGTGGTTCTACACCGAGGAGGTGAGGGAACACAACCATAGAGTTAACTTACACCGAAAGCTGTACAAGAAGAGACCGACCCCCTCCAACCTGAGGCTCCTGCAGGACGTGGTGAGTCGCGCGCGGGAGGTGTCTCAGCGGGCCAAGGAGAACAAGTGGCTGGAGTGGTGCGCTACTTTCACCCAGCAGACCTCCCTGAGCCAGCTGTGGAGGACCGTCCGCACAATTTCCGGTGCCGCCCCGTCGCGCCCTGCGGCCCACCCACAACCAATCCAAGAAGCTGAGAGGTTGGTCGACGATTTCACTTCTCGTGGCGCCAGCACCCAGCTCCCTCCTCGCACACACCGCCTCCAGCAGCGGCTCAGGCCGAATCGCGAGGAGGTGACGAGGGAGGCGTGCGAAACCGCCGACTTGACCGACCAGCCCTTCTCTCCCCAGGAGCTGGACAGGGCACAGAAAAGAGGGCGTAACACAGCGGCGGGGGCGGACGGCGTGGTGTACTCGATGCTGGCTCATGCCGGGCCAGCTGAGGGCGCCGCGCTACTGTCCCTGCTCAACGCATCCTGGCTGGCGGGGCGCCTCCCTCCCGCGTGGAAGGAGGGCGACATACAGCCCACCCCAAAGCCTAGGGAGCCCGGGAAGCTGAGACCCATCTCCCTCACCAGCTGCACCGCCAAGACCGCCGAGAGAATGGTGCTGTCTCGCCTGCAGTGGCGCGTGGGGAACCTCCATCCCCACGTGTTTGGCTACACGCGCAGGGTGAGCAGAAGACACCATCATCACCCTCCTGACTCAGGCTAACCATCGCCCCACACTGGTAGTCTTCCTCGACCTGGAGAAGGTTTTTGAGCTGGCCAGCCCCGACGCCATCCTCATCGCCCTCGTGGAGAAGGGGGTGCGGGGAAGGCTGCTCGCCTGGCTCCGGGACTACCTCCACCGCCGCCGGGCTCGGGTCAGGTTTCAGGGCCACAAGTCCAGCTTCAGGGAGCTTGAGAACGGGACTCCACAGGGCGGCATCCTCAGCCCGTTCCTGTTCAACATCCTCATGGAGCAGCTGGTGGCACTGCCGTTCCGTGAGGGCACCGTGCTGCTGAACTACGCTGAAGACCTTGCTCCTGTTGTCACGGGACGGGGCAACAGGATGGACAAAGCTCAGCAGGCCCTGGACCTTATCACCGAGAAGTGCGAGGCACTCGGCCTCAAGATCTCGGCACAAAAGTCCCGGGCCATGGCAATCAGGGCAGCCACTCCAGCCGGTCAACTGCAGGCCCAGGGCATAGGGTTGGAGTGGGTCGACAGGTACCTGTACCTCGGAGTGTGGCTGGACTCACGACTGTCCTTCACCACCCAAGCCAGCTACGTGGGTGAGAGACTCCGCGCCAGGCTCAACGTCATGAGGGCGATGACGAGGCCTGGTGCGGGAGCCACATTCTCCGTCCTGCGCCTCTTTTATGTGCAGGCAGTACGGCCCCTGGTGGACTACTGCGCCCCTGTCCTCGTCTCCCTCTCCCACAGCCAGCAAACGAAACTCGAGGTCGCGCAGAACTCCGCCCTGAGGGTCATGCTGGGGCGCCGAGATGGTGCAGCGCGTGCGTGATGCAGAGCGAAGCCGGACTGGTGCCCCTCGCCTCCAGGGCGTAGTACGTCGTCGCCTGCAGCGTGGCCAGGATCCTCCTCCGAGACAAGGAGGGCGTGGCGCAGCGGAGACTGCGGACGGCCATGGCGCAAGGCAGGGAGGTGCTCGGAAACAACACGTGGCTCATCCACAGCACCTCAGCCGTCCTCGGACTCACCCGCACACTCGGCTGGTGGCGGAGGCCGATGTCCCTGCTCCTCCTTCCACCCCCGCCCCGTGGGAACCGTCCATCGCTCCCCTCACCGCCACGCCGATGCCAGCAAGCAAGGCCCTCTGCATCACCCAGGAACTGCGGCAGCGCGCCCTTATGTCCATGGCGCAGGTCACCGAGCCAGGCAGCGAGGTCTACTACACGGACGGCTCGGTAGACCCAGTGAGCGGCAGAACGGGCGCTGCTGCCATCACCGGAGGGACGAGGCTCTTGTAGGACGGCTGACCACTGTTCTACCCTACAGACGGAGCTGGCCGCCCTCCTCCTCGCCCTGGAGCACGCCCAAGCCCGCCCGGAGTTGACCGTCGTCATACACACAGACTCCCGGGCGGGGCTGGAAGCCCTGCAGCGTCCGCTCGTCACCGACAACGTGGGCCTCGTCACTTCCGTGCTTGGCAGCCTGCAGAGCCTCGCCGCGCAGGGGAAGTGTGTCAGGCTAGTAGTAACAAATGTACGGAAGTGGGGGTAGTCTCAGCGGGGGGGACTGGAAGTGGGGGTTGGGGGGGTCTGGGGGGGGGTTACGGAAGAGGGGGTATCTGGACCCCCCCCCCCATCTCGTTTACCTTTCACTAACCCACCCCCACCCCCACCCCTCTCGGGCGAGCGTACGGTGGCGGGAGGGGGACGGGAGTAGGGGTGACCCGCAGGGAGGGGGGGGGGTAACGGGAGAGGGGGTACTTGAAGGGTTAAGATAAGATCTTGGGCTCGAATGACCACGAGATTATAATCACGGAAAAGGTTAAAGACATTAGGTTAATGACCAGGCTGGAATATGAATTTACTCTCTAATGCAAGTCCGAAAATAAAATAAAAAATCGCCATTGAACGTAAGACTCGATAAATTATTTAAGTTTTTGCTAGGTGTATTGTATCATTATCTTCTTATTTCTCATTTCTCAACTTGTTTCTTCTTATTTCTTTCCTCAACCTCTATATATATTTTTTTACTCCGGTTATTTGGTGCCATCTAACCCTAAACACTGCAGCACCAAGTCTTTTTTTTCTGATTTTGCATTAATTAATGTCTTATATCTCATTTCTTAACTTCTTTCTTCTTATTTCTTTTCTCAACTTGCATTTCTTTATATTTTCTGCCTGCTCTTCGGTGTCATATGACCTTAGACGTTGCCGCATCGAGTTTACCTTTTTCCGTGAAAAAAGGGATCATGCGTGTGTGTGTGTGTGTGTGTGTGTGTGAGTGTGTGTATGTGTGTGTGAGTGTGTGTGTGTTCCATTCCCCTCTGATTCTTAAGAAATCTGCGGCTAGCTCGAAATTTTGTGGGCCAACTTTTTTAGCCGAATATATGTTCCGAAGCGCAATTTAGTGAGGATTCTTATGGTATCTTCAAATTTCTCATACGTCTATTAGTTCCCGAGGTACACCGAGAAAACTGATTTTTTTTCTCTCAGAGTAGCTTAACAAATAAAAATCACTCAAAGCTCCTCATCTACGTTCCTTAGAAAGATTGCCATATGTTAAGAAACTTATACCAACAACTGCAAATTTGACGCACTTTCGTCGAAAACTTAATTTTTAATCATTTTTTATTTACTTTTATGGCGCGTTTCGCGTCATCGTCCGCCAGAACCTTTTACCCTTGATGACATGAAATGCGTCATCGCGCGCGAGAGGGTTAAATAAATCAGATTTATCTCAAATTCACTGTCTGGGCAGACAAATATTCGGAAAAGAGAAGGCAAACCAGTTTGTAGATATATATAAATATGCTGTATATTCACGTCCTTATGGATATCTTCTTGTTGATTTGGGTATAAATACTCCTGAATCCCTACAGTTTCGCTCAACTCTCCCTTCCATCATACCTTTCTCCCTCCCTCTTCTCTCTCCTCCCCCCTCCCTCCCTCCCTCCCCTTCCCTTTCCTTCCCTCGTGTTATTAAATAAGTCAGATTTATCTCAAATTCACTGTCTGGGCAGACAAATATTCGGAAAAGAGAAGGCAAACCAGTTTGTATATATATATATATATATATATATATATATATATATATATATATATATATATATATATATATATATATATATATATATATATATATATATATATATATAAATATGCTGTATATTCACGTCCTTATGGATATCTTCTTGTTGATTTGGGTATAAATACTGCTGAATCCCTACAGTTTCGCTCAAACATTGTTGGAGAGCCTCCCAGGTGAACGCGTATTCCAATGGTGAACTCCAGGAAAAAGGAACTCTTACACGTTCTATACTCCCAACATAACGAACCCTATGGTTTAAGCTCTCAGCTACTTCTGATCTTACTCTCTTTAAGCCTTTGCAGCTACTTTCTTAAACCCTCGAAGTCCGCCTTCCTGAAGTCAGGTATTAAGTGTTGTTTCTGCTGACTCTATCCTCCCGTTTAATATTACATTTAATTTCCTTATGATCAATGTTACCTAATGAGCCCCCAACCTCAATGTTGCTTATTATGTCCTCTTTATTAGTTAACAACATATCCAAAATATTTTCTTCCCTCGTTGGTGTTCTAATTAACTGCTTAAGGAAACTATCCTACGGCGGGAAATGAAAAAGAACCATGCAGCATGGAAAAACTGCATGGAAATTTGTGTGCCTGTGAGAACAAGACAACGCTTGCTGAGCACCCAATGATGGTCACAAGACTAAGATTCCCACCTGCGGGATATACTGTGAAATTTATTAATCATGCTAAAGCATATAAGCCATCTTATTTAGCATTCCATGACTTTGAGAGTATTCTCGTAAAGCCTTCTTCGAGTGGGTGTAAAGAGACATCACTTTGCCATAGCGTATGCTTACATTATAGTGAATAGAAACAGAGAAACAGTAGAAAGCGGATCCTATTGTGGAAGTAATGCTGTAAGCCATTTTAGCTGAACCCACACTGTTTTGTATATAGAACGAACTTACATTAGCTAAACTCACTCTGTTTTGTATATAGAACGAACTTACAATAGCTGAACTCACACTGTTTTGTATATAGAACGAACTTACATTAGCTGAACTCACACTCTTTTGTCTATAGAACGAACTTACATTAGCTGAACTCACACTGTTTTGTATATAGAACGAACTTATATTAGCTGAACTCACACTGTTTTGTATATAGAACGAACTTACATTAGCTGAACTCACACTGTTTTGTATATAGAACGAACTTACATTAGCTGAACTCACACTGTTTTATATATAGAACGAACTTACATTAGCTGAACTCACACTGTTTTGTATGTAGAACGGTCTTACATTAGCTGAACTCACACTGTTTTGCATATAGAACGAACTGACATTAGCTGAACTCACACTGGTTTGTATATAGAACGAACTTACATTAGCTGAAGTCACACTGTTTTGAATATAGAACGAACTTACATTAGCTGAAATAGAACGAACTTACATTAGCTGAACCCACAGTCCTGGAAGAAGTTAAAATTTTCTAAAGGCTACAATAAAATCAATATGACCGATGAAGATACGGCACGTCACAATGAACAAACTCACTGTCTTCTCTGTAAATACGGGTTTTAAAAGGTAAAAGAGTAAAACATCATGACCATGAAAAATTAGGAAACAATTACATTGAAGCTTATTGTAATAGATGCAACCTTCAAATGAAAAAAATCACAAATTGCAGCGCACTCTCATTGCACATAATGCGGATTACGACATGACGTTAATCCCGCGTGAATTAACGCTACCTGACTTTGAAAATCAAACTAAGACCAAAACATTCAGTTCACAAATACCATGAAGTCATCATAAATGACTTGAGATTTATTGACGCGTATGTCTTTATGTCTGGTTCACTCGCGGCTTTAGCGAACCAATTCATCAGCAATGGGAACGAACCCATATGCACACAACAGATGTTGAAAGATGTGCCAGCACCTGCGTTACCATTATTGATCAAGGGAAAGCAGGTTTTTTGTTATGACTATATGGATTCGATGGAACGACTTTCTGAGACACGTCTTCCATCCCGCGAAGATTTTTTCAATTCGCTTCAAGAAGCAGAACTTTCCGAAAGTGATTATAAACATGCTCAGAATGTTTGGAAAGTAGCTGGGTGTCAGAGCCTGATGGACTATTTGTTGCTTCATGTAAAAGTGGATGTTGGCCTTCTATGTGATGTCTTCCTAGAGTGGAGAGGTATTTTGAAAACCCAGTGGAGGTTGGATATTGTAAATTATGTTAGCCTGCCAGGATTTACCTATGACTCCTTTCTGTTAAAAACACAGCAGGAATTAGAGATGCTTAGTAGCCCAGACATATATCATTGCATTCAAACAAATGTGCGTGGGGGCTACACAAGTGTTGTGCGCCGTTTTGTACGTACCAATAACATCTACACGAACCCTCAGTTTAATCCAAAACATGATAGAAACACTTTCCTTTCATATCTTGACTTCAACAGTCTTTATCCCACTGTAATGCAAAAGAAGTTACCATGTGGAGATATGAGAAAACTAGATGAGACAGAAATGCACTGGTTTTTGAGCGGGAGGGGGGCTAGGTCAATCAAGCAACCGATGGCGATTTTGGATACCTCATTCTGTGCGATACTGAGGCTGTCTCACGTGAAGTCATTGAGAAAACGGATGACCTCCCACTGACCATCAGAAGACACAATATCATCAATAGAGATATATCGTCAGCCGCACACGAATGGTATGAAGAAAACCGTCCAGTACCGTGTAAGAACATAAAACAAATTGGAACACATGTTGCTCAGGAGAAAATGCTGTTTGCTCTGTCCCTCCTTAAACTGCTTATTCAACTAGGCCGGGTTGTTAAAAAGTGCATGCTATTTATATGTTTAAGCAAAAGCACTTTCTTGCGGACTTCATTCAGGATAACATAGAAGCCCGCAAAAGTGCTACTTGCCCTATCAAGAAAACTGCAATCAAGTGTATTTCAAACAGCATTTTTGGTCGATTCCTGATGAACGCGGCCAAATTTAGTGAAGACGTAGATATTGTCACCAACCGCGAAAAGTTTTTGAAGCTGGTCCGAAGTCCTTACTTTAAACGTGTTGTACCCCTCAATGACGGTCATGTAGTTGTAGTTCGCCATAAGAAATATTCACAGGTGAATCATCCAATGCTGCATGGTTCTTTTTCATTTCCCGCCGTAGGATAGTTTCCTTAAGCAGTTAATTAGAACACCAACGAGGGAAGAAAATATTTCTTCAGTATCCGTCTTCACCTCTGCCCAACCTTCTCACCTGCTATTTTCTTGATCTCTAATTCTTTTCTTTGTTTTCTTTCGTCATCTCATAATATTTTTTTTTGCAATTTCCCCTTTCTAAAATTTTTAAAGATTATTTCCTTCGCCTTTATTCATTTTTCTTATCCTTCATTATTCTTTATATATATTTCTCTCGTCTTTTCTTCATATAATCTGCTTCTTTCCTTTTTTAAACCTTTCTCTTAATATTTTTTTTACTTTATCTTTATTTCCCTTCACTACCTTTTTTTTCCTGCTATCACATCCAGTATTTAACAATCACTTTTATTTTTTATTTTTCTCCCAAAGCTCGTCTTTTTTTCCTTTTCCTGGCCTATTAAGGGTTTAAGCACCTTTAGTTCCCATCACTTCCTGCCTCTCTTACCTAACACCGTCCCTGGATCCAATTCTTCTTTGTGTATTCTTTCCTCTTTCTCCTATTTTCACTGTATACTTTCCTTATATCTTAACTGGCCACTCCTCCCTGCCCGCCCTTCCTGCCCGCCATCATCCCCAGTACTCTCTCATGTCTCCCCCACAGCGCCCTCCTTCATCACTCTCCCTCACCACAATCCCCCTTTTCTTCTCCCCCTTCCTTCTTACCCCTCATTCCTTCCCCTTACCTACCCGAACCCACCACCATAAACACAAATTACCTTCCCTTCCCTTCCCTTCCCTTCCTTCTTCCCACTTTCCTACCTATTCCCTTACCTTTATCCCCCCTTCTCCTTCCTTCCTTCATACCCCCCATGCCTCCCCCTTATTACGTACCCACACCTTCCACTAACCTTAGCCTCCTCCTCCCCGTCCTTTTCTCCCTCTTTTTACCTCCCTCTTAACTCATCCTTTCCTTCCAACCCCCATTCCTTCCCCTTGCTTTCCCTCATGTACCACTTCCCCCACCCATCAATTCAAGGGGTGAGAAACTTGCCTTATGAAGACAGACTGAAATAATAATGGGGATGTCAATAGGGTTTTGGTTGGAAAAGAACCACGTGTGGACACAACCAGTGCCCGTGCTAGAGCCTGAGCCTGAGCCTGAACCAGTGCCCGTGCCAGAGCCTGAGCCTGAGCCTGAACCAGTGCCCGTGCCAGAGCCTGAGCCTGAACCAGTGCCCGTGCCTGAGCCAGAGCCTGAGCCTGAACCAGTGCCCGTGCCAGAGCCTGAGCCTGAGCCTGAACCAGTGCCCGTGCCAGAGCCTGAGCCTGAACCAGTGCCCGTGCCTGAGCCAGAGCCTGAGCCTGAACCAGTGCCCGTGCCAGAGCCTGAGCCTGAACCAGTGCCCGTGCCAGAGCCTGAGCCTGAACCAGTGCCCGTGCCAGAGCCTGAGCCTGAACCAGTGCCCGTGCCTGAGCCAGAGCCTGAGCCTGAACCAGTGCCCGTGCCTGAGCCAGAGCCTGAGCCTGAACCAGTGCCCGTGCCAGAGCATGAGCCTGAACCAGTGCCCGTGCCTGAGCCTGAGCCTGAGCCTGAACCAGTGCCCGTGCCAGAGCCTGAGCCTGAACCAGTGCCCGTGCCAGAGCCTGAGCCTGAACCAGTGCCCGTGCCAGAGCCTGAGCCTGAGCCTGAACCAGTGCCCGTGCCAGAGCATGAGCCTGAACCAGTGCCCGTGCCTGAGCCTGAGCCTGAACCAGTGCCAGAGCCTGAGCCTGAGCCTGAACCAGTGCCCGTGCCAGAGCCTGAGCCTGAGCCTGAACCAGTGCCCGTGCCAGAGCCTGAGCCTGAGCCTGAACCAGTGCCCGTGCCAGAGCCTGAGCCTGAGCCTGAACCAGTGCCCGTGCCAGAGCCTGAGCCTGAGCCTGAACCAGTGCCCGTGCCAGAGCCTGAGCCTGAGCCTGAACCAGTGCCCGTGCCAGACCCTGAGCCTGAGCCTGAACCAGTGCCCGTGCCTGAGCCTGAGCCTGAACCAGTGCCCGTGCCAGAGCCTGAGCCTGTACCAGTGCCCGTGCCTGAGCCTGAGCCTGAACCAGTGCCCGTGCCAGAGCTTGAGCCTGAGCCTGAACCAGTGCCCGTGCCAGAGCCTGAGCCTGAACCAGTGCCCGTGCCTGAGCCTGAGCCTGAACCAGTGCCCGTGCCAGAGCCTGAGCCTGAACCAGTGCCCGTGCCAGAGCCTGAGCCTGAACCAGTGCCCGTGCCAGAGCCTGAGCCTGAACCAGTGCCCGTGCCTGAGCCTGAGCCTGAACCAGTGCCCGTGCCAGAGCCTGAGCCTGAACCAGTGCCCGTGCCAGAGCCTGAGCCTGAACCAGTGCCCGTGCCTGAGCCTGAGCCTGAACCAGTGCCCGTGCCAGAGCCTGAGCCTGAGCCTGAACCAGTGCCCGTGCCAGAGCCTGAGCCTGAGCCTGAACCAGTGCCCGTGCCTGAGCCTGAGCCTGAACCAGTGCCCGTGCCTGAGCCTGAGCCTGAGCCTGAACCAGTGCCCGTGCCAGAGCCTGAGCCTGAACCAGTGCCCGTGCCTGAGCCTGAGCCTGAGCCTGAACCAGTGCCAGAGCCTGAGCCTGAACCAGTGCCCGTGCCAGAGCCTGAGCTTGAACCAGTGCCCGTGCCAGAGCCTGAGCCTGAACCAGTGCCCGTGCCAGAGCCTGAGCTTGAACCAGTGCCCGTGCCAGAGCCTGAGTCTGAACCAGTGCCCGTGCCAGAGCCTGAGCTTGAACCAGTGCCCGTGCCAGAGCCTGAGCCTGAGCCTGAACCAGTGCCCGTGCCTGAGCCTGAGCCTGAACCAGTGCCCGTGCCAGAGCCTGAGCCTGAACCAGTGCCCGTGCCTGAGCCTGAGCCTGAACCAGTGCCCGTGCCAGAGCCTGAGCCTGAACCAGTGCCCGTGCCAGAGCCTGAGCCTGAGCCTGAACCAGTGCCCGTGCCTGAGCCTGAGCCTGAACCAGTGCCCGTGCCTGAGCCTGAGCCTGAGCCTGAACCAGTGCCCGTGCCTGAGCCTGAGCCTGAGCCTGAACCAGTGCCTGTGCCTGAGCCTGAGCCTGAACCAGTGCCCGTGCCAGAGCCTGAGCCTGAGCCTGAACCAGTGCCCGTGCCAGAGCCTGAGCCTGAGCCTGAACCAGTGCCTGTGCCTGAGCCTGAGCCTGAACCAGTGCCCGTGCCTGAGCCTGAGCCTGAACCAGTGCCCGTGCCTGAGCCTGAGCCTGAGCCTGAACCAGTGCCCGTGCCTGAGCCTGAGCCTGAGCCTGAACCAGTGCCTGTGCCAGAGCCTGAGCCTGAACCAGTGCCTGTGCCTGAGCCTGAGCCTGAACCAGTGCCCGTGCCAGAGCCTGAGTCTGAACCAGCGCCCGTGCCTGAGCCTGAGCCTGAACCAGTGCCCGTGCCAGAGCCTGAGCCTGAACCAGTGCCCGTGCCAGAGCCTGAGCCTGAGCCTGAACCAGTGCCCGTGCCTGAGCCAGAGCCTGAGCCTGAACCAGTGCCCGTGCCTGAGCCAGAGCCTGAGCCTGAACCAGTGCCCGTGCCTGAGCCTGAGCCTGAACCAGTGCCCGTGCCTGAGCCTGAGCCTGAGCCTGAACCAGTGCCCGTGCCAGAGCCTGAGCCTGAACCAGTGCCCGTGCCAGAGCTTGAGCCTGAACCAGTGCCCGTGCCTGAGCCTGAGCCTGAACCAGTGCCCGTGCCAGAGCCTGAGCCTGAGCCTTAACCAGTGCCCGTGCTAGAGCCTGAGCCTGAACCAGTGCCCGTGCCAGAGCCTGAGCCTGAACCAGTGCCCGTGCCAGAGCCAGAGCCTGAGCCTGAACCAGTGCCCGTGCTAGAGCCTGAGCCTGAGCCTGAACCAGTGCCCGTGCCAGAGCCTGAACCAGTGCCCGTGCCAGAGCCTGAACCAGTGCCCGTGGCAGAGCCTGAGCCTGAACCAGTGCTCGTGCCAGAGCCTGAGCCTGAGCCTGAACCAGTGCCCGTGCCTGAGCCTGAACCAGTGCCCGTGTTAGAGCCTGAGCCTGAGCCTGAACCAGTGCCCGTGCCTGAGCCTGAACCAGTGCCCGTGCCTGAGCCTGAACCAGTGCCCGTGTTAGAGCCTGAGCCTGAGCCAGTGCCCGTGCCAGAGCCTGAGCCTGAGCCAGTGCCCGTGCCAGAGCCTGAGCCTGAACCAGTGCCCGTGCCAGAGCCTGAGCCTGAACCAGTGCCCGTGCCAGTGCCTGAGCCTGAGCCTGAACCAGTGCCCGTGCCAGAGCCTGAGCCTGAGCCTGAACCAGTGCCCGTGCCAGTGCCAGAGCCTGAGCCTGAACCAGTGCCCGTGCCAGTGCCTGAGCCTGAACCAGTGCCCGTGCCAGAGCCTGAGCCTGAACCAGTGCCCGTGCCAGTGCCTGAACCAGTGCCCGTGCTAGAGCCTGAGCCTGAACCAGTGCCCGTGCCAGAGCCTGAGCCTGAACCAGTGCCCGTGCCAGAGCCTGAGCCTGAACCAGTGCCCGTGCCAGAGCCTGAGCCTGTACCAGTGCCCGTGCTAGAGCCTGAGCCTGAACCAGTGCCCGTGCCAGAGCCTGAGCCTGTACCAGTGCCCGTGCCAGAGCCTGAGCCTGAGCCTGAACCAGTGCCCGTGCCAGAGCCTGAGCCTGAACCAGTGCCCGTGCCAGAGCCTGAGCCTGAACCAGTGCCCGTGCCTGAGCCTGAGCCTGTACCAGTGCCCGTGCCAGAGCCTGAGCCTGAGCCTGAACCAGCGTCCGTGCCAGAGCCTGAGCCTGAGCCTGAACCAGTGCCCGTGCCAGAGCCTGAGCCTGAACCAGTGCCCGTGCCAGAGCCTGAGCCTGAGCCTGAACCAGTGCCCGTGCCTGAGCCTGAGCCTGAACCAGTGCCCGTGCCAGAGCCTGAGCCTGAACCAGTGCCCGTGCCAGAGCCTGAGCCTGAGCCTGAACCAGTGCCCGTGCCAGAGCCTGAGCCTGTACCAGTGCCCGTGCCAGAGCCTGAGCCTGAACCAGTGCCCGTGCCAGAGCCTGAGCCTGAACCAGTGCCCGTGCCAGAGCCTGAGCCTGAGCCTGAACCACTGCCCGTGCCTGAGCCTGAGCCTGAACCAGTGCCCGTGCCAGAGCCTGAGCCTGAGCCTGAGCCTGAGCCTGAACCAGTGCCCGTGCTAGAGCCTGAGCCTGAGCCTGTGCCCGTGCCCGTGCCAGAGCCTGAGCCTGAGCCTGAACCAGTGCCCGTGCCAGAGCCTGAGCCTGAACCAGTGCCCGTGCCAGAGCCTGAGCCTGAACCAGTGCCCGTGCCAGAGCCTGAAGCAGTGCCCGTGCCAGAGCCTGAACCAGTGCCCGTGCCAGAGGCTGAGCCTGAGCCAGTGCCCGTGCCAGAGCCTGAGCCTGATCCAGTGCCCGTGCCAAAGCCTGAGCCTGAACCAGTGCCCGCGAGAGCCTGAGCCTGAACCAGTGCCCGTGCCTGAGTCTGAGCCCGTAACTAAAACGAAACACGTAAACGCCTGTAACTAAAACGAAACACTTGAACGCCCGTAACTAAAACGAAATACGTAAACGCCCTTAATTAAAACGATACACGTAAACGCCCTTAATTAAAACGATACACGTAAACGCCCTTAACTAAAACGATACACGTAAACGCCCGTAACTAAAACGAAATACGTAAACGCCCTTAATTAAAACGAAACTCGTAAACGCCCTTGACTAAAACGAAACACGTAAACGCCCGTAACTAAAACGAAACACGTAAACGCCCGTAACTAAAACGAAACACGTAAACGCCCGTAACTAAAACGAGACACGTAAACGCCCTTAATTAAAACGAAAGACGTAAACGCCCGTAACTAAAACGAGACACGTAAACGCCCTTAATTAAAACGAAAGACGTAAACGCCCTTAACTAAAACGAGACACGTAAACGCCCTTAATTAAAACGAAAGACGTAAACGCCCTTAACTAAAACGATACACGTAAACGCCCGTAACTAAAACGAAACACGTAAACGCCCTTAACTAAAACGATACACGTAAACGCCCTTAACTAAAACGATACACGTAAACGCCCTTAATTAAAACGATACACGTAAACGCCCGTAACTAAAACGTTACACGTAAACGCCCTTAATTAAAACGATACACGTAAACGCCCGTAACTAAAACGTTACACGTAAACGCCCTTAATTAAAACGATACACGTAAACGCCCGTAACTAAAACGATACACGTAAACGCCCTTAATTAAAACGATACACGTAAACGCCCGTAACTAAAACGATACACGTAAACGCCCGTAACTAAAACGAAACACGTAAACGCCCGTAACTAAAATGAAACACGTAAACGCCCGTAACTAAAACGAAACACGTAAACGCCCGTAACTAAAATGAAACACGTAAACGCCCGTAACTAAAACGAAACACGTAAACGCCCATAATTGAAACGAAACACGTAAACGCCCGTAACTAAAACGAAACACGTAAACGCCCATAATTGAAACGAAACACGTAAACGCCCGTAACTAAAACGAAACACGTAAACGCCCGTAACTAAAACGAAACACGTAAACGCCCGTAATTAAAACGAAACACGTAAACGCCCATAATTGAAACGAAACACGTAAACGCCCGTAATTAAAACGAAACTCGTAAACGCCCGTAATTAAAACGAAACTCGTAAACGCCCGTAATTAAAACGAAACTCGTAAACGCCCGTAATTAAAACGAAACTCGTAAACGCCCGTAATTAAAACGAAACTCGTAATCGCTCGTAATTAAAACGAAACTCGTAAACGCTCGTAATTAAAACGAAACACGTAAATGCCCCAAAAGTCCAAAACCACAAGACTCCGCACAAAAAAACATAAGACTCAGTCACCACAAACAACCCTATTCGAAGTGGGTGGGTGAGTGGGCTGGTGGGCGGGGTTGTAAGGAGAGAGGAGGGAGAGGGCAGGCTGATGGGTGGGTAGGGATGGGCAGAGTGGGAGAGAAGGGAAGAGATGTGATGGGATCGTACAGGTGGGGGGAGTAGGTCTATGACTACCTTCCTAGTAACCTTCCTTAGTTCCCTCCTTCCCTAGCTCCCTTCCTACCTACCTACCTTCCTACCTGCCGACCTCCTTCCCTCTGCTCCTCACTCCCGACGCCTGCCTACCAATCTACCCACACACTTGCGAACCTGCGTCACACCTCCTTTAAAGACATTATGACTGGCACACGCAAACACAAGACTGAGTCCAATAGAACACACTGACTGGCGCACACACAAACACAAGACTGAGTCCCATAAAACACACTGACTGGCACACACACAAACACAAGACTGAGTCCCATAAAACACACTGACTGGCGCACACACAAACAGAATCACAACAAGTTGGGTGGGTGAGTGGGTTGACGGGTGACTGGAGGGAGGGAGGAGGGAAATCAGGGAGGTTGATGGTTGGGTGAGGTGGGAGAGGAGGTGAGGGGCTGTGGTGTGTTCGTACGGAGGGTGGGTCCATAACGACCTTCCTAGTTACCTCCTGCCTTCCCTCCTTCCCTCCCTCTCTTCCTACCCATCAAACTGCCTACCAACCACCCTCCCTACCTCCCCTGCCTCACCCACCATGCCTGCTACCTACCAATACATACAGTATACAGTATATAGTAGAGACGTACGTATACAGTAGATACATATCAACTCAGAGTGAGGCTGACAAACTAGAGTTGGACAGAATTCGCCGCAAAACCAAGAAATTAATAAAACGAAGCAAGAAAAATCTTGAGGAATATATAGCGGAAACAAGTAAATCTAATCCTAAAGAATTTTTTAGCTATGTAAATAATAATGTCACTCACTTGTGGTATCGGACCGCTTGCTAATGAAAATGGTAACCACACGAACGACGAAAATGAAATGGCTACAATCCTAAATAACTTTTTCGCATCCGTATTTACCGACGAAGATTGTTTATTACCTCAACCGCCGGAGGTTAGAAGGACCGAAAAGATGTTAAGTGGCGTGCTCATCGTAGAAAGTGACATTTTACGCACAATGGAAAAGATTAAAGTAAGCAAAGCTCCTGGTCCAGACAAAATTACCCCTAGGGTCTTAAAAGAAATCAAACATCAAATTTGTAAACCGCTCTCCATCATATTCAATAAATCTTTAACAGCTGGAAAAGTTCCGTCGAATTGGAAACTTGCAAATGTCACACCAATTTTCAAAAAGGGAGACAAGTCTCATCCAGGAAACTATCGACCAATTAGCCTGACATCGATTGTTTGTAAGTTAATGGAGACTATCATTCGCGACAATATGGTGAAATTCTTCGAAGAAAATAATATAATAAATAGTTCGCAACATGGCTTCCGTAGTAAACGTTCGTGTTTGACTAACTTACTTGATTTTTTTCATTATATTTTTGAGGTGTTCGATGAAAGCAGATCAGTAGATATCATATATCTGGATTTTCAAAAGGCAAACTATTGGCGCACGGTATCTCGGGTAACATTCACAATTGGCTTGTGGACTGGCTCTCTGAGCGGAAACAAAGAGTAGTTCTAAACGGTGTTACATCTAACTGGCTCGATGTCAGAAGCGGCGTACCTCAAGGATCAGTGCTTGGCCCCATGCTCTTCTTAATTTATGTTAATGATATTGATGATGGGCTCACTTTTTTTTTTTTTTTTTTTTTTTTAATCAAGGGTATAGTACGAAGAGGAAGTGGGTTAGTGGTAAGGTACAGGTGGGGAATAGGAAAGACAGTAGGAGTGTACAGTTGTATGGTGTAGGTTCGTTAGTTGTTCTGGTGTAGTTATTGTTTATCGGGCACCTTATTTGTATACCCCCGGCGTGCTGGGGGTGTGTGTTTGAATTGTTTGTGTGTAGAGAGCTAAGCTAAGCTATGGCGTCACTTGTGTGAAGTGATGTGTGGGCGGTTGTTCTCGTAGTGACTTCAAGCTGCGCGGAAACCAGGGATGGACCAAGTTCGTGCTGCCGTCAAGCTCCTTGACGTGGGTGTAGTTCACGTCGTCTTGCTGGTCTAGTTTCTCCCATATCTTTCCGGCCGCCTCCCGTTGCCTTGTGCTGACTAGTTGTACTCCGAGTCTGCGGTGTTGTGCTGCTGTGTTTTCCGTGTACGGGTATTTCTGTCCGGTGGCACATCTCAGCGCTTTGTTCTGCAGCCTCTGAAGCTGTAACATCTTGGTGTGGGAAGCCATGTGTGTCGGGGTGGGTGAGTAGTCTAGTATAGGAAGTATCTTAGTCTTTACCAGATACAGTTTGAGCCGCTCTGTGAAATGCCAGAATCTGTTTAGTGATGTGAGGGCTGTTTTAACTTTCATGGTTTTGTCGTTGACATGTTTAACGATCAGGCCGGTGGATGTCACTGTGTGGCCTAATATCTGGCATTGTTTTTGGTGGGAGATGGTGTTGCCCTGTATTTTTATGCCATTTATTTTTTTCCTGCCGAGTGCGACCACAGCGAACTTGTCTATGTTTGTTTTGATCTTCCATTTTTTTTCAAATGTTTTGAGTCTGTTCGCCTCCCGCACGACCAGGGCGTCATGGTGGTCTAGGGTACCGTTGGAGGTCACTATTTGTGTCGCGTCGTCAGCATAATATATATCCATACAGCTTCTGTTATCAGACCGGGGCATGTCAGAGGTGTAGGTGATGAAGAGCGTTGGTGATAACACGCTGCCCTGTGGCACGCCGCTGTGCAGGGGGAACGGGGAGGATATTGCTGACTTAACTCGAATGGAAGCTGAGCGCTGATCAAGGAAGCTACATAACAGTTTTTCCGTTAGCTCTGGCAGTCCGAGTTGAAGTATTTTGTATTGCAGGCCCTGTAGCCAGACTTTATCAAACGCTTTGCTGATGTCGCGTTGGATAATAGTGCAGTTTAGTCCTTGTCCTTTAGTGAGTGCTACCTTTTCGCTGGCGATGGAGATAGCTGACGTAGTGCTCCTCCCTGCCCTGAAGCCATACTGGGACGGGTTATAAAGGTTGTTTTCCTCCAGGTGACATCTGAGTCGTAAGTTGATTATTCTTTCAAAGATTTTTCCAGGGACTTCTAGGAGTGAGATTGGTCTGTAGTTCTTGGGATCCGTGGATGGTTTGCCTGGTTTAGGTATCATGGTGAGAGTGGCTACTTTGAATCGTTGAGGGAAGTAACCTGTTGTTAACATCGCATTATATATGGTGAGTAGGTACGCCAGCCCCCGGGGGGGTAACATGCTGATTTGTTGTTTATCTATTTTGCTCTCTCCGGGCGACGTGTTTTTCGTTTTGTTTATAGCTGATCGGAGCTCGGCTGTGCCTATTTCCATAGTCAACAGATGGGCCTGTGTTAGGCGCTGCAGATCAATCGTATGGTGTGGCCTGGTTCTTGTTGGGTCCTGTTGGAGCCATGCCTTTACTTCTCGTTCATTGTCTTGGTCATAATGAGCGTTGTCTTCAGGTCTTATTGTGAACACTGACTTCCAGGTTTCTCTGAACTCTTGGGCAATACCCTCGTCATCCTGTATTTTGACTCCTCCCTTTTCTAGGTGTATGGGGCGGTGGCGTGTGTTGCCCTGCAGGCGTTTTATTCCTGCCAGAAGGCTTTTGGGTCCTTGTATTTCTCGGCGAGGCCTTTTATTGTGTTTTCCCAGTGCCTGTTGTATGCTGTTTTGCACGTATCTTGTAGCGTTCGTTGGAGAACTCTACTTTGTTGATAAAGATCATGCGTCCAGCCGTGCCTCCCGGCGTATCGGAGGATGTTGGTAAAACGTAGCTGTGCGTCCGTAATCTCTTGGTTACGGTGGGGGTATGATAGTGTTTTGTGCCTTGTGAGGGTATTGCTTGTGCTTGGGCAGTTTTGACAGCGGTATACCAGGTGTTGACAGCGGTTTCTATGTCATCTGTGTTTTTCCCCTCTAGATGTAGGTCAGGTAGTTCTGAGTCAATAATGTTCTTATATTGCTCCCAATTCGCCTTTTTTGTGTTCATCCGCTGTGGGCAGGGCACGACAACGGGAGTGGTTGAGATGGTGAACAGTATTGGGAGGTGGTCGCTGCTCGTTAGTGGCCCCTGGCTGGCGTGGGTGTTGTGGTATGTTTTCCCATTCGTTAGAATCACGTCAGGCGTGGTGAGGGCTGAGTGGCCTATAAACGTGGGGAAATTTGGACCTATGTGCTGGGCTCCGAAGGTGGTGATGATTTTCATAATGTTTCGTCCAGTTGTATTTGTGTTGGAATGGCCAAGGCTGGTGTGGCGTGCGTTTAAGTCGCCTAGGAAGTACATAGGTTCAGGTATGCGTAGCAGTTTATAGAAGTCAGGAAACATAATGCAGCCCTCTCGTGGGGGGATGTAAGTAGTGGCAATATTAATGGGCCCGAGGGTAGTCATTAATTTAACAGAAAGGGTGTCGGAGTAGTGGAAGTCGTCATATATTTTGTGCTGGGTTCCTGTTTTGACTTCTCTTGCCACTCCAGCGTGTTGTTCACCTGTTCTGTTCCGCTGATAACATGAATAACCCGGTATCTTTAGAGCCTGGGTGTTGGGGAGGCCATGGCTATTTATGAGAATTACATCTGGGATCTCATGTGTGTACGTGTTTATTAGATTGATGCGTTTGGTGTGCCAATGGTGGACATTGTGCTGTAGTATTTTTAGTTGATTGGTAGGTTGTGTGAATGACATGGTTGTATTAGGGGTCAGTTTTTGTTGCTCCTTTTGCCTCGCTCCTCAGCCCGGGGCGAGTGCTTGCTCTGTTGGCACCTTTGTGTTGGTCCTGATGCAAAGTATCAAAATTTGCTGATGACACGAAATTTGCTAGTAAAGTAACTGCGACACTCGACGAAGAAGCTTTATAATCAGATCTAGATCGACTTGCACGTTGGGCCAATCAATGGCAAATGGAATTTAACGTTGACAAATGTAAAGTGATGCACATCGGAAAAAATAACAATCACGTTCGGTACGTAATGAATGGCCAACAACTTTCTGCAGTAAGTAAAGAAAAGGATCTTGGAATCACTATATCAAGCGATTTAAAGCCCAGTCAGCATTGTTCAGAGGTAGTTAAAACTGCAAACAAACTGGTTGGCTTCATCGGACGAGTCTTCAATAATAAATCGGAAAAAGTAATATTAAAACTGTATAATTCGTTGGTTTTACCCCGTCTAGAGTACTGTGTACAGTTTTGGTCTCCCTACTACAGAAAAGACATAGAAAAGTTGGAACGGGTCCAACGAAGAGTAACAAAGATGATTCCTAGTTTAAGAAATTTGTCATATGAACAAAGGCTTAAAGAAGTAAATTTTTTTCAGCCTTTCAAAAGGAAGAATGCGAGGCGATCTAATAGAAGTGTTTAAAATGTTTAAAGAATTCAGTGATATTAATGCGGAAGATTACTTTACAATTGATCGATCAAATAGAACAAGAAGAAATCACAATTTGAAGATAAGTGGTAAAAGATTCTCGTCGCACGAAGCTAAACACTTCTTCTTCAATCGAGTTGTTAATGTTTGGAACTCTCTACCCTGTGATGTCGTTGATAGTACAACAGTTACGTCCTTCATGAATAGATTAGACAAGTGTTTTGAATGCAACCAGCAACTAAGATATTACTCATTGTCGTAATAACGTTAAGTTCTTTCGAATACTGGTGTCCTTGTCCACTTTTATCGCCCGGTTAGTGGTAGCAGTAATGGTAGTTCTTTCCTCTTTCCTACATAATTTCCATGCAGTTTTTCCATGCTGCATGGTTCTTTTTCCTTTCCTGCCAGCTTTGGCTGGAGGGATGGGGTGGTGGGGAGGAGCCTTCGCCTTTGCTGTCCTTCATCTTCCACCTTTGATTAGATAGTTAGTGTAGCTTGTCACAAACAGCCTCGTAAGGACCAGCAGGTCTGCTGTTGTTTGTTCTCCCTTTGTGTTCTCTTTGTGTTTCCAATCTACCAACCCACTTGCGAACCTGCAACACACCTCCCTTAAAAGCGCACTGACTGGCACTCACCAACACAAGACATTTTCTTTTTCGTGGCAATTCTTGTGTAAATTACATATATATATATATATATATATATATATATATATATATATATATATATATATATATATATATATATATATATATATATATATATATATATATATATATTTGTGTGTGTGTGTGTGTGTTCAACCATCCCCCACAGCAGTAAATATTGCAGTGTACAGGTGACAGGTTTCACCCGGAAATTGAAGCAGGACAAACTCACTTCAAGCTGAAACACCAACCAACAAAAAACAACAAAAAGGTAAATACTAAGGAAAACGGGCTTCCGACGCGACCTAGCGAAGGAATACTCAAGTTCATTATTTACTTGCGTCTCAACTCTTATGTCCATGTTATGCGGCGCTACTTACTTATGCTTAGAGGCGGTGGGAACAGGGTGCTCGGAGGCCCCTTTGTGGCGGAGGGAAAAGTGGAGGAAAGGGAGGAAAAGAACGACGGATGGAAGTCGAGGAAAGAGACGAAGGGAAAGACGGACATTTTGTGATGGAGGAAAAGTGGAGGTAATGGATGAAGGGAAGGACGGACGGAAGTGGAGTAAAGGACGAAGGAAAGGACGGACGGAAGTGGAAGATAGGGAAGGAGGGAAAGGCGGACGTAAGTTGGTGGGCTTTTGAAGATGGAATAGTTTGGGTTCGTGTTTTAGGAAGCGAAACGTGAGTATTATTACTACCTATTATTAGTTTGTAAAGTGAATAATTCGGCTTAGTAAGTGAGGGTGAACAGGGATTAGAGATAAAGAAAAGGGAGAAAGAACATGAATGAATATGTGTAGGTTTGTATGTGTGTGTCTTGGTTTGTGAAATATTTAAAACCCATTTATTTTTTAGATTTAACCGGGAGGGCAAGGAAAAGTGTGTGCGAGGGAGTTAACTGAAAAGGTATACAAGGAAGGAAATCATTTTTTGTACGGAAGAACACAAAGGAGAGGAGGAAGAAGGGAAGTGTGTGAAAGAGTGAAATAAGAGAGACTGGGATGGAGGAAACCTAGAAATCAGGAGCAAAGTGATGATGGAGAAATGTGTGATGAAGATGCAAGAGAGGAGGGAGGAAGGAAAAGTTATGGCGGTGAGAGAAAAAGAGAATATTGAGAAGAGAGGCTGCGGGAGAGACATGAAAGAGGGTACGTCATCAAGTTTTACATGGAAAGGAAAGTCGCTGAACAACACTCGTTAATCTGTATTGATTTTCATAACCGAATATCACATTTTTATAGTGAATTTTGCGTTTATCTCCTTTGTGTAGAAAATCTAGGCAATGGCCAATGTCAAATAGATCTCTGTATAAGGCACCTCGGGTCTGGTTGGCTAGGTTGCTCCAAGGGTCTCTCTCGGTGTTTCTGTACAAACACAGTTAAACTGATAATCAGTTTAACAGATATTCATTTAAATAAACAAATAGAGAGAGATAGCTAGGTAAACATATAGGCAAACATGTAAATAGACGTAGACAGGCAGACAGATGGACGGACAGTTACAAGCAAACACGCACAGTCCTTAGGAGGTTCGTCAACATGGAAGCAAAAACAAAACAAACGAATGAAAACTTACGACGAGTCAAACAAAACGAAGCTGAAAATTAACCAAGGGCGACGAAAGTAATATATGATAGAGAACGGACGCGGACAAGTTGGCTGAAAGGGTGTTTAGATTGAGGGAAGGAAGATGGAGGCGCACACACATCCCCTCAGGTTCTCCCATCAGGCATTCTCTCAAGTGACTAATAAATTACGTCACAGTCTACCTGGGGACACGTGCCGCAGGTAAGGTGGGGTTAGTTAATCAGATACATGGACCAGGTGGAGGCAGGTGAGGCCGCAGAAAGACGAGGCGTTGGAAGGCCAGGTAAAGAGAGGACAAGTAATGGTTTATGCATGAGCCAGGTGGGGGAAGGTAAGGGGAGGGGTTATTAGGGCAGGCGAGGACGCAGTAAAGGGAAATTAGGTATGGACAGAATATCCGTAATGAACACCACTGAGTGCCGGGAATCGAACCCGAGCCTTCCGAGTAGAAGCCAGGCAGCATACCAACTAGTCCAACGATGAGCTAAAAGATAACCGCGCCAGAAGCCGCTTCTGCGGACTATACCTGACACCCTCGCCCCGCACTGTGGACAGAAGGTAAAAGTGATCCCGCTCACACACGCAGCCCGTCGGAAACGCTTTTAATCAACCCCTTATGGCACATACGGTGTATGTAAACATTTTCACTGTGTTATTGCAGTTTCTCTAATAATAGGTATGGACAGGTTAAGCGAGACAATTAAGGTCAAACGAAGACATAATGAGGTGCATCGGCCAGGTCAGGTCAAGGGATGAGTGACTGAGGTTAGGAAAGGCAAGACGAGACTCAATATAAGGTAAATCGGCCAGTTGGCTCCATGGGAAGGCAGATCTTGAAGTACATAAGCCATAAGGGATAACACAGGGACAGAATATAAGTACAGAGGCTAGATGGGGGCACAAAAGATGTTAAGTACAGAGGTACGACTTGGTCAAAGATAGACGTGTAAGGTACGCAGACTAGACGACTTCACAGGAGGACATGCCGTGAGGTGTGTCGTCAAGGGGAAGCCACAGATGGAACTGGTGGGTGATGTTCAAACAGGCAGCAGAGTCAGGTTAAAAATGAGCTGAGGGAAACAGAGATCGGGGAAAATGTATAATAAAACCATGTAGCAGGCAGAAAGAGATGAGTGTAAGCCAAGAAAGCCGAGCTGGAAGGGCCAGGCTTAGTGAGGACAGCACAGGTGTGGTGGAGCCATGAAAGGTGAAGGCATTATGATTTACGTGGACAAAGTAAGGTCAGGTGAGGTCACGAGTAGAACAGGTGGCGTATATATTGATAAGCTTATGCATGAAAAATATAGTGTGCTTCTTTGATACCTAGGTTAGCGTTTTTTTATGTTTAAATAACGAGTAACAGATGTAATATTTTTGTTGTTGTAAATGGCCGCCGGATTAACTAAGTTTTCAGGTAAAGGAACATAATGAAAAGCAGATTTCATAAATGTGCGATAGTCGTGAAAGGTGTCAAGACTAATGCAGTAATGTCAGGCGTGATGAAAACACGACGTGGATCATTTTACTTTTTTTCGTGCTCAAGTTGTGAGTAGCGCGAGGCGGCGGGCGGCATAGATTATTTCATGTTCGTTAGTTAATAAATGTGTCGAGATTAATTCAGTGTTGTTGGGAAATGTGACTGAAAACTTTGACAATATTAGTCTTTGAATTTGTTGATGTTTAATCTTTAATTCACATGAGGTCTCTGCGTAGGTTAAGAAAATAATGAATGAATTAAGTAATAATCAATTAATTAATTAATTAATTAGTTAATTTAACTAATTAATGTGCGTTGGTTGTTAATAATATAAAGATTAACTCAGTAATTCTAAGTGCTATACCGAACTGCGTGGGGTTTAATTAGATATATTTTTTATAGATCTTGCTTTTGTCCTTATCTTTTTTTTTGTCGGTTGTTTTTTATGTAGATATTAATTTGTTTGTTTTTCCTGGTCTTTTTTTTTTTGCCTGGGTTGTGTTTTTATATAAGTTTTAATGCCTTTTTCTACTTAGGTCTTGTAGTTTTCTGTTTATCTTTGTGTCGTTTTTTTTATAGGCCTTGACGTGTTTTCCGTACGTCCTGCTCTCCCTCCTCTTCTCACACATCCTTCTCTCCCCGTACAAACATAACAGCCGTAAAGGCTCATGTTCCATCACAAGCCACACGAGGCGGCAGTGTACCTTCAAGAAAAGCGAAGGTGAGAGAAGAAAAACGTCGTTTGGGTATCAGTGTTCGGCTGTTTGGAAACATTGACGTCATCTCTTATGCATCGTCTGGTGCCAAATAATTCCCGTAGGCTCAAACGCGGGGAAGAGGGTGAAGTAAAGGTCAAGGTAGGGGCGTACGGTATAGCTGCGCGTGGCCTCGGTGCTCAGCGGGTAAAGAGGCGCGGATAAAACACCGTCAGAACGCGGCTTTGGCGGCGGAGACTGTGGCGAATAAGATTTTTTAGTAAGATATATATATATATTTTTTTTAAGAATTTTTTTTTTTTGGGGGGGGAGGCTACAAGTGGTCTATGTTTGCTGCACAAGGGTGTTGTGGAGATTCTTTGCATGAAATTTAGACTTTCTCCTTCTGCTGTTGTTCATGTTTGATTGACTTGTTGTAGCGTAGGTGTGTCAATGCTTATGAAGACTTTTTGTAGGGGAAGTAGTTTTTTCCTTATATAAAAGGCTGTTCTTTGGACCCATGACGTCAGCCACACTCACTCACTGGCTGCATGGTGGTATTCTTTTTTCTTCATTTATTGATGCGTAGATTGTTATGGAGGTTTTACTTAAGTGTATCTAATGGACGGGGAGGCTCTTTATTTTTTGTTAAATATTTTCCATACTATAATTTTTATTATATATATTTTATTCATCTGGGATATCCTGGTCAGTCGCACATTTATTTGTTGTCCTCTTTTCTAAATTTGCCCCGACCACTCCCATTTCTTGATTTTAATTGCCTTCACTATGTCATGTTCTTTTGTCATATTTTTTTTATTCCTTTTTCAGCTTGTCATATCCACCGTAGTCATTCCCAGCATCAGTCTCCATTACTCTTTGGGCATTTCTCACGTTGGTGTCACGTGTCGTGGCAGAGAACGACGCGCTGATTGCACACCTTTCGCTCCGGGGACTACGGTCGTGTCTCTCAGTCTCAGTGTGTTACCGTGTTCTCAGGATTCTCACTCACAAAATGAGGGAGCTTTTTTTTTCAGTTCGAGTAATGGATTTGTTTTTGTCAATTTCTGTTAGTTGTTAGTGAAGATATTCATTTAATGTTCCTGGAGCTCTCTCGTGGATGACTATTTTGTTCTGAACATTGTTGAATATTCCCTTAGTCTTTTTTTATGAATTGTTTACTCTTCCTTGTCGATATTCCTTGTTCAATTACTTTACCATAGGCTGCAGTTTGCCATTAGTCTTGCAGTAAAGAAGCAACCCATCCACCACAGTACATAACTAACCCACCCAGATCACCACACCAACAACCGCCCAACCTTACCAGCCCATCCACCCACCCACACACACAACTACCCTCCCACCATCCCCACCAGCCCACCTCACCCCCACACAACTACCCACTCCTACCATCCCCACCAGCCCACCACTCCCACACACACAACTACCCACTCCCACCAACCCCACCAGCCTCCCGCACACCACCGCCTCCCTCACGCTCATTCGTCACCCACCCACCCACCCCACCGGTTACCTGTTCAGTGGCTTTGGTTAATCTTGGGGTCATATTCTCCAACACTTCGGGGCTTGAAGGCAGGAAGGTCGTCAGGTGTTCCATATTAGAGTTTCCGTGATTGTCCCGTGAGTAAGTGAGGACAGGTGAGGAGGAGCTCGTGAAGGTGTCTGGAGAAAAGGGGGAGGAGGATGGGTAGATGGAGAGGGAGAGGGAGAGAGGGAGATACGGAGGGAGCGAAAGTGGAAGTGGCGATAAGGAAGAAGTGCGGGAAGTATATAAGGGAAGGGATGGTGGGAGATAAATGTTGGGAGTAGGGAAGAAAAAAGGATTGTATAGAGTTGGTTATGGTGGCGGCGGTGATTGGGGAGAAGAATGGTGGTGAGGGAGAGAAGGAGTCAGAGATGCAGAGTCAGCAGTGGTGTTAGTGGTGGTGATATTATACGTATAGAGTTGGTTATGGTGGCGGTGGTGGTTGGGGAAAGGAATGGAGGTGAGGGAGAGAAAAGTCAGAGATGCAGAGTCAGCAGTGGTGTTAGTGGTGGTGATATTATTGGACAGAAAACGGAACATGAGACAGTACGGGTGGTGGATGTGGTGGTGATTGCAGTGGAAGGAGTGGATAAAGGAGAGAGGAATAGCAAAGCGGGTGATGGTGGACATGGAGAGAAAGGAACTGGTGATGAAGGGAGGGTTGACGATGATGATGCTGGTGGTGAATGTGGAGGTGGATTCGTAATGGCTTGAAGGAGAGGTTGAGCAGTGCATATCTAACGAGGTGGAGAGATGAGTGGATTATGCTGGTGGATGTGGTGGTAATGGTCGTGGTAATCTTGAAAGTGGAAGAAAGGACAGAAGACTCGTTGCAATGAGTAAGTAATCACGGCATGATAGATGATTACTTGTTTGAGAAGGTGGAGGAATGAAAGGGTGTGGTGGGAATGGTAGTGGTGACCTTGGCACTGGAAGGAAGGACAGAAAACTCGTTGCAAGGGACAGATGGAATAGAACATGAAAGAAAAGATTGAGGACGTGGAGAAAGAAAAATAATGATGTGCTGGGCATGGCAATGGTTTAGTGTTCTTGAAAGGTAATAAAAAAACAGAAGAGCAAATGATAGATAGAAGTGAACAAACACATGACTGAGAAAGTTATAAGATGAAAGTATTGTAATGGTAAATATAATAATGATCATTGTGATTTGGAAGAGGAAGGAAAAACAGAAGACTCGTTGCAGCAAACAAATGGTAGAGAGAAATGAAAGAAAGCGACTGAGGAAGTAGAGATAAAAATATTGCATTACACAATATGGAAATAGTCGTTGTGATCTGGAAGTGTAAGGAAGTACAAAAGCCTCACTGCAGCGGACGAATATTAGAGAAAAGTAGAATGAGACGACTAAAGTAATGGAGAGATGAAAGTAATGTAGATCATGGTGATGGTGATCTTGGAAGAGGAAGGAAGCGCAGCAGACCCACGCATTGGGTAAGTGAAGAGGGACAGACAGACAGAAGACAGAGGAAGGTATACATGAGCGAGAGGAGGGAGGGAGGGACAGAAGGGTTGCGTAAGACATTAGAGAAGACAGAGAAGCCAACGAGCGGCGGTGATGAATGATTAACGCGCGGCAAGAAAGGTTAATTGCAGGTGTAAGTTTATCTTCCCGCGTGTAGGGTGTATTGTGCTCTAGAAGTGGTGGTGGTGGTGAAGGTGGCAATAGTGGTAGTGTTGGGGAGGGTAGTAGTAAGAGTTGTAGTGGTGGTGGTAGTTGTAGTAGTAGTAGTTATAGTTATATAGTTATAGTTGTTGTTGTTGTTGTTGTTGCTGTTTATACTTACATTAGAGATGGAGAGACATAGACAGGCAGACAGACATGTGAACAGACATAAACAGAAAAGCAGGCAAACAGACATAGCCATACACAGATACAGAAAAACAGATAGATGGACATACATAGACAGAAAGAAACACACTGACGAACAGATATACAGACAGACAGACATAAAGACGTAGAAAGAAATAACATTGTAGAATCTATAACACTGCCCAATGCGTGTGGCTAATATAATACTGACGATAATATTAATAAGAAAATAATAGTAATATTACCATACAAATAATACATGAGCAGCAGCAATTAGGCGGTGCCGTGCATACGTTCCTCCCAAACCAATCATCGCCGCGGCGTAATTACATTCCCACGCCCCGACACACCTGGAGAGCGGCGCCTCTACCTGCGGGGCGGGGCGGCGATAGCACAGAGGGAAACAGCGGCGCGGCGGAAAAAAAAAAAAACAGCAACGAGATAACAAAAAGATTAAGAGAATGACAGACCTGGCGCTGTCAGCATCATGGAACAGTTACCCAGACCAATTGAAATTACAATTTCAGCTCCTTTAATACTACCACTACTACTACTACAACTAGTACTATACTACTACTACTAGTACACTCATTACTACCACTACTACCAGCGCTGCTTTTCTTGCTATCTGTTTTCCTATTTTCATGCTAACTATAACCCAGACACCATAGTTGTGTATTCAGTGTTTTCGTATATGCTTCCTCAGCAATAAAACCATCACACACACACACACACACACACACACACACACACACACACACACACACACACACACACACACACACACACACACACACACACACACACACGGCTTTCTTTTTCCTTTTTTTCCCCTTTCCTTCAACTTGACCCCGACACTGACGGAGAGGAAGTAATTTAGTGAGCAAGTTTTTATCCCTCCTCCTCCTCCTCCTCCTCCTCCTCCTCCTCCTCTTTAATTCCTCGCCACTTTTTTTCTAACCCAACTGTCTTATCGGCTTCCATTTTATTGTGTTTACTTCATTAGCAACTTAGGGGTTCACTTTTCATAATTCTCTCTCTCTCTCTCTCTCTCTCTCTCTCTCTCTCTCTCTCTCTCTCTCTCTCTCTCTCTCTCTCTCTCTCTCTCTCTCTCTCTCTCTCTCTCTCTCTCTCTCTCTCTCTCTCTCTCAGGAAGGTCATTAGCTTCATGAACTTTTCTTCCTTTTAAGCATCTTTACCTCTGGCTATGAGAGAGAGAGAGAGAGAATGCTGAGAAGTAAAATCGAGCCAGGCAGCCAATAAAAAATACTGTAATAAAGCCGGCACAAAATCACACCGGAAAGCGACACATTACAGAAAGTCTTCAAATAGTAGATTGGGAAAGTTTGTAGCCTGAAAAGAACATTAAGAAAAATTATAAAAATGACCTGTCTTCTACTGCCAACTCTTAAAGAATGTCACAGTTACCTTTTTACTCAATTGCTTTAATTATCTCTATTGTACGTCAAGGTGTAAGGTTTATTTTGCTTGCATCTTTTTTCTGATTCAAATTTTTTTCGTAGAACAGTTTTTTTCATGTGCATCTTACTTACACTTGCAGCATTGATTTCTACTACTACTACTACTACTGCTACTACTACTACTACTTATAATGATAATAGTTATAATAATGATTAAATAATAATAATAATAATAATAATAATAATAATAATAATAATAATAATAATAATAATAATAATAATAATAATAATAATAATAATAATAATGACAATAACTAACAATAACAATAACAATAATAATAATAATAATAATAATAATAATAATAATAATAATAATAATAACAATAATACTTTGCCTTCGACAAGTACGTTTATGAATGTTATTTGTTTACATATTTGTCTACTTTGTCACGTAGATATATATATATATATATATATATATATATATATATATATATATATATATATATATATATATATATATATATATATATATAGATATATATATATATATATATATATATATATATATATATATATAAGATATTCCTTTATTAATTCAGTCATAATTTATCCATTTTTTTATTTGTCCATCTATTTTTTTTTAATTCATTCAATTATGATTCTCTCCACCATTCAGTGTTTTGCACTCATTCATCCATTAATTCACCGTTCAGTATTTCGTGTGTTCATGTATTTTATTCCTCTATGTTTTAGTGTTCGGACTTACAATAATAATCCTTTTTTTCCTTTTTTCCAGGCGTCCGGCGGAGGGGAAGAGGTGAGTAACAACAGCGGCGGCCATTTTTATGCTCTTTGGGAGAGAGAGAGAGAGAGAGAGAGAGAGATAGCGTTAATGGCTAAGAAAATTCTGAAAACGAGGTAAAATTGGAGTGTTTGGATTGGGAAATAAAACTCTCATTGCTTGAATTAAGTGTGACAGTCAAATGTTTTTTTTTTTTCATTTAAACTTTTTCCCACTTTCTGCGATTTTTCGTTTCCTTTTATTGGTTCGACTTTTTTCTAGTGTTTTTGAGTTTTTCATTAACTGTCCTTTCGTTCATTTCCCATTTTTCTTCTTATTTTTTCGTGTCTTTATTTCTTGTTCCATTCGTTCTTTTCTTTACTTATTTTCATTTTCAATTGCTTACCAAACTACCCTCCTACGGTTTCTATCCTTCTCTCTGTACCTTTATACCCAGTTTCCTTTCTGACCGTTCTATTTCTGCCGTGGTAGACGGTCACTGTTCTTCCCCTAAACCTATTAACAGTGGTGTCCCGCAGGGTTCTGTCCTATCTCCCACTCTCTTTCTGTTGTTCATTGATTATCTTCTTTCCAAAACGAACTGTCCTATCCATTCCTACGCCGATGACTCCACTCTGCATTACTCAACTTCTTTTAATAGAAGACCCACCATACAGGAACTTAACGATTCAAGGCTGGAGGCAACAGAACGCTTAGCCTCAGACCTTACTATTATTTCCGATTGTGGCAATAGGAACCTGGTGTCCTTCAACGCCTCAAAAACACAGTTTCTCCACCTATCTACTCGACACAATCTTCCAAACAACTATCCACTATTCTTTGACAACGCTCAGCTATCACCTTCCTCAACACTAAACATCCTCGGTCTATCCTTAACTCAAAATCTCAACTGGAAACTTCATATCTCATCTCTTACTAAATCATCCTCCTCGAGGCTGGGCGTTCTGTACCGTCTCCGCCAGTTCTTCTCCCCCGCACAGTTGCTATCCATTTACAGGGGCCTTGTCCGCCCTCGTGTGGAGTATGCATCTCATGTGTGGGGGGGTCCACTCACACAGCTCTCCTTGACAGAGTGGAGTCAAAGGCTGTTCGTCTCATCATCTCTCCTCCTCATACTGATAGTCTTCTACCTCTCAAATTCCGCCGCCATGTTGCCTCTCTTTCTATCTTCTATCGATATTTTCATGCTGACTGCTCTTCTGAACTTGCTAACTGCATGCCTCCCCTCCTCCCCCTTATGCCAGAGTCAACCAGCATCTTCACTCCTTCATCCCTCACGCTGGTAAACTCTGGAACAATCTTCCTTCATCTGTATTTCCTCCTGCCTACAACCTGAACTCTTTCAAGAGGAGGGTATCAGGAAACCTCTCCTCCCTAAAATGACCTCTCGTTTTGGACACTCCTTTGACCTCTGTTCCGGAGCAGTGAGTAGCTTTTTTTTTTTTTTTTTTTTTTTTACGTCCTTGAACTGTCTCCTTAGCTGTAAAAAAAATAAAATTTTCATGTTTTCCTTGTGCTTCTTCTCTCGTTACTTTGTGTTTTCGTTTCTTCCATTCTGTTTATCCTACTGGCATCACCTCTTCCTCCTCCTCCTCCTCTTCATCTTCCTCATATTCCACCTCTTTTTTTTTTTTTGTTGTTTTTTTGCATCTCAGCCTATAGCACCGGTAGGCTTTCTTCATGGGCCTAGCTTGTGGTCGGCCCAGGCCCGTCATGGCGCAGGCAACTTTTTATAGTGGCGCCAGTTATGCCAGTTCTTCCTCCTCCTCCTTTTCTTCCTCCTTCTTATTATCCATCTCCTCTTCCTCCTCCTTACGTTTTAGCTCAGGCTCTTTCTTTAATCTCTACCGTGGGTCACTAATGTCCTGACTAACTTAGGAAATAAGCAGGCAGCCTCATTATAAGCCATCAGACACTTCCGCCTGCCCTTCCTTGTTTAAATGTGTCCATGTTTTCTCCTCTACCTCCTCCTCCCGCTAATACCACTCAACTTCCTTCCACGAGATCGTTCAGGAGAGAGAATTTGTCGCATTTCTCCGTTTTATTT
The DNA here is from genome assembly GCF_024679095.1 of Eriocheir sinensis. NCBI lineage: Eukaryota > Metazoa > Arthropoda > Malacostraca > Decapoda > Varunidae > Eriocheir > Eriocheir sinensis. The sequence continues at coordinate 82,769 of NW_026110363.1, read as the reverse complement.
TATCCCATTCCTCTCTCTCTCTCTCTCTCTCTCTCTCTCTCTCTCTCTCTCTCTCTCTCTCTCTCTCTCTCTCTCTCTCTCACGCATGATGGATGAATTAAAGATAAGAGCGAATGGCCGTCCATTTTCCTCGCCTTCCAACACTCGGACACAGACGACGAAAGAAAGAGATGAAAATGAGGAAAGTTAGACGAAATGAGAGACGTGAAGGGACTCGTGGCAGCCTCGCCGCCGACTGTACATTAGGAGAGAGTAAGAAAATGTGGGAGTGCTGGGGGGAGTCCATGTGTAATTGAGTGCGTCTGTGATAGTGTATGCAAAAGAATGATCGAGGTTAGTTTGGGTTTTATGATATCGTATAACAAAGTCTATATATACCAAATCAAGTCATACGCAGCTTTGTGGGAGGAGACACGGCAGATGCGTGGCTTATGCGTGACGTTGCTTGGAGCCAAACTAGAGAATGTAGAAACCGCCGTTTATAGGCATTGGTATTACAGTCACGCATAGCACAATAAAAAAAGGCATATTTTTTCGTCAGTGGCTTGCCTGAATACGCGGTGAAAGAAGGCGAGAATGCACATCCAATGTGCACCCACGGCCGCAACGTTAGTCACCCGTGAACTGGCTTCAAATGACGTCATCCCGCTGCTCCGCCCCAAACCGCCCCCTGCGCGTGCTGGTCGCAGTTTTGAAGGCAGAGTGACTTGACTTGATATATATAGACTTTGTCGTTTAAGTGATGAGTGCGTGTGTGATTAAGTGCGTGTGGTATAGGTTGCGTGTATGATAGTGTGTGTGGTAGAGTGCGTGTGTGATTGAGATGCGAGAATGTGTGTGTTAGAGTGAACTATAGTGTGTGTGTGTGTGTGTGTGTGTGTGTGTGTGTGTGTGTGTGTGTGTACCATTTATGTTTGTCTTACGTATGTTCAGTGTGTTTTCCTCAGCACACTTCACAAACAGGGATGCGTGTGTATATATTTGTGTTTGTATGTATATAAGCGCATAAAGGTTATGTCTGTCTGTATGTAAGGCGTGTTATCTTTGTCCCACCTCGAACGCTTCGCAGAGACGTGTGTGTGCATGTGTATGTACGTGTGTGCCGGCCTTCCGGGTTGGCACTTTGCCGACACTAATTCTGCGAAGATAATTTCACAACGACAATAAGGTTTTACGCTTAACTGAACCTTTCCGTGACTCTTGACTCCGCCCTGAACACGAGTATGTTCCGAGGCGGTCAGCAAGAAGCGTGAAGCATGTTTGTCTGGATGGCCGTCACGACTTATGTTTTACGGTGGTTATTTTTGCTCTTGTTTTTTATTATTATCACTATTTATTATTCTCTTCTATTTCATTTTCTTTTCGTCCTCTGGTATTTGTTCGTGTTCTAATCACTATCACAGTAATTATTATAGTTTTTTTCATTATATTCCTCCTTGTTTGCGTTCTTGTTCTTCCATTGCTTTTCCTCAACTTCTCTTGTCATTTGTTCGTCCATTTCTTTGTTCCCAGTCCTCCTTACATTAGATGTTTTCGGCTCACACACAAAATATTTCCAGAGTCACAAAGGAGGCTAGTCAGGTTTTCATAGGTGTTTGTTCACGTTCATGGCGCAGAAGTCTGGTCAATCTAATGCTAGGCTGATAAAACTACCCACGGAAAGACTAACACAATATTCGAAAGCCTTATTAACTGTGGGTGTGTCAGCCCCGAAGTGTTTAGAAATATGGGTCTTGCGTTAGGCTAGTGTGTATAGTATTTGTCAAAGAAAGCCTTTGAAATATTTTGTAACAATTGTATCGTTATTTTCGTTTTCTTCCTCCTCTTTTTCAGTTCTTCTTGCCCCTTATCCACTTCTATTTATACATTTCTCCTTTATTTCGCTCTTTCTTCATTATCATCATCTTGTTTCTGTTCTTCTTGTTCTTGTTATTGTTGTTCTTCTTCCACTTGCATCTCTGCCTTCATTTCCTCCTCCTCCTCTCTCCTCTCGTCTTATCTCCCTTATTACTGTTTTTTATATCTATTTATGACCTTTATCACACATTCTTCCGTTGTCTGTTGCTTCCTAAATTGTCACCACACGTGTTATCTCCTTGGCTCATTCCCTTATCTTGACTTCCTGGTTTGTTTTATATCTCTTCTTTATCGTTATTGATTTTGTTTTATTGTATCCATTACCACGTATTTATTTTTTCCCTCCTCGTGTGTTTGTGTGTGTGTGTGTGTGTGTGTGTGTGTGTGTGTGTGTGTGTGTGTGTGTGTGTGTTCTTGTCTCATTCTGATCGGTTCTCCTTTAACCTTTGTCTCTTTTCACTTTTCTGTTATCTATTTTTTTTTATTCCCTCTTTTTTCCATTTTTTTCTTTTCCTCAATTTTTCTTTTTTATTATTTTTCTTTTCATCTCCTTTTTCTTCTTCTTCTTCCTTCTGTTTCATCGTCTTTCTTTCCCCTTCTCCTTCCTTTCATTTTTTTTCTGTGTATTTTTCTTTCTCGATTTCTTTTATCTTCGCTTCCGCCTCCCTCGTTTTGTTTGTGTGTTCTTTTTCTTCCCCGTTTTGTCTCATATTCCCACCTCCTCAGTTATCCGTCCGTCTGTCTGTCTGTCTCTGTCACTCATCTCCCTTTCCGTCCGTCCTTTCCTATTTTTTTCATCTGTTTTTTCTCTTTTTTTTCTTCCCATACCTTTGTTAACTGGCGTACAAGATTTTTTTTTCGTTTTTCTCTTTCGCGCCCTTCTTATTTTTGTGTTTTTTTCATATATATATATATATATATATATATATATATATATATATATATATATATATATATATATATATATATATATATATATATATATATATATGTATTCCGTTTATCCGGTTTCGTTTATCGGCTTTTCCCTCATATTAAATTCTTGCTTTGTCATATCTTCTCTCTAATTCCTTCTCTTGTCTTCTCTTCCCCTTCTCTTTCTCTTCTCCTCACTTTTCCCCATTGTTCTTTTAATCTCTCTCTCTCTCTCTCTCTCTCTCTCTCTCTCTCTCTCTCTCTCTCTCTCTCTCTCTCTCTCAGAATAGCACGCCCTAGGAAGACATAAATACTCTCTCACGAAAATTTGCTGCCCAGAACACTCGAGGGAATGCAAAAGCCAAGAGCAGGAGGAGGAGGAGGAGGAGGAGGAACAGCAATGCCAAGGGAGTGAGGTCGAGCAAGAAGAGAAGACTTAAAAGTGTGGTTAGTAAATGGGGCGAAGGAAGAGAAGGAGGAGGAGGAGGAGGAGGAGGAGGAAGACAAGAAAGAAGAAAAAGCCAAAGCAAAAGGAAAAAATAGAAAATAAAATAAAGTTAAAAGAAGATCAAGAAGATCAAGAAGAAGAAGAGGAGGAGGAAGATGAAATGAAGGAGAAAATAGAAGGTAGAGAAAAAGAAAAATAGCGGAAAATGAAGGAAGAAAAACTGGAAAAAATATGTGATGATGATGATGATGAGGAGGAGGAGGAGGGGAGAGGATGTAAGGTGAAAGAAAAATGGGGAAGCTAAACAGGAGAAGCGGAAAGAAGAGAAGAAAATGGAGGTGTATGAGGCGTCGTACAAGAAGTAAGATGAGGAGGAGGAGGAAGAGGATTTCGAGGTGCTGTAGGAGGAGATGTAAGAGGATAAGAAGGAGGGAGAAGATTATGGTGGCAGAGGAATGTTAAACCTGAAAGGAATGAAGGAAGAGGAGGAGGAGGAGCAGTAGGAGGAGGAGGAGGAGGAGGAGGAGGAGGAGGAGGAGGAGGAGTAGGAACAGTAGGAGGAGATGAGTAAGAAGAGGATGAAGAGGAGGTGGCTGATGAAAGGGTTTGATAAAAGGAGAGGAGGAGAGGTAATAAGAGGAGAAGACAAGAGAAGGAAGATAAGGTGTGCGTAGGTAAGATAAAGATCTTCATAAAGGGAAAGTAAAAAAAAGAAGGAGAGAAGAAGAGAAAGAAAAGGAAAATAAGTAGAAGTAGAGGAAAAAACAAGAACAAAAAGAAAAAGACAAAGACGAACAACAACAACAAAAACAACATCAACAACAACAACAACAACAGGAAATCAAAGGAGCAAAAATGAAATGCAAAGAGGAAAAGTGAGAAGGGAAGTGACAAGGAGAAGAATGGAAGAATCGAGAGGCAAGAGAAGAGATGGTCAAAAGCAAGGAGGAGGAGGAGGAGGAGGAGGAGGAGGAGGAGGAGGCGGCACGGAGTCAACACGGCTTTGAAACATTTGCCATAAACAAATCCTTTAGTATTCCTTATGGTACGATCTCTCTCTCTCTCTCTCTCTCTCATACATACCAACTGCTTCCCTATCTTTTCCCTCCATTCGTCACCCCTCTGTCATACCATCTCTTTTTTCTCCCTTCCCCTCTTCCCCCTCGCTCCCTTCTCTTATCCACCCGCTTGCTTCCGTCCCCTCCTTTTCTTTCCTTTCTATTCCTCTTTCTACTTTTTTGCTGTGTCATACTGTGTCCCTTTTTCATCCTACTCTCTACTTCTTTTTTATCTTCTCTCCTCCCTCATACACCCTCTATCTTTCCCCTTTAACCCATATCTCCTCGTTTTCTCTCCCTTGTCCTTATCCATTTCCGTGTCCTGTTTTTCTTTTTCTTTTCTCTGTTATACATATGCATTTTTCTTTTCCATTGAATTTATTTTACTTTCTCCCTCTCATCCTTCCTGTTTGCTGGTGTAGCTTCTTTCTTTCCTTCCCTCCTTCCTTCCTTCCTTCTATCCATTCTTTCTTCATTCGTTCATTTTATCCTTCCTTCCTTTCTTCACACATTCATCCCATCCTGCCTGCAATCCTTTCTCTCTCTTGTCATCTCCCACTTTGCAAAACTAACCCCTTTGTGTATATATTATCCCTCTATTCCTTACTCATGTTTTTCCCTTTCCTCCTCCTCCTCCTCCTCCTCCTCCTCCTCCTCCTCCTTCACTTTCTTATCGTTATTATCGCGTCTTCGTTATTTTCCACTCATTTACCCTTCTTCATTTTATCCTCCATTTCTCTTTCCTCCAAATATTCCCTTCTAATTTTTCTTTTTTATATTTTTCCTCCGGCCTTCATCTCCCTTTCCCCTCTTTCTATCTGCCACCTCCTCCTCCTTCTCCTCCTCCTCCTCCTCCTCCTCCTCCTCCTCCTCCTTTTCCTCCTCCTCCTGGTCCTCCTCCTCCTCCTCCTTTTCCTCCTCCTCCTCCTTTTCCTCCTCCTCCTCCTCCTTTTCCTCCTCCTCCTCCTCCTCCTCCTCCTCCTCCTCCTCCTCTTGAACCGGAAACAATGCTGATCTTATGTATAAAAATGACTCGGTGTTTTCAAGAGAAAAGAAGGAGAAGGAGAAAGAGGATGAGGAAGAGGAATACATAGGAAGAACAGACACCAGAAGACCTATCGGTCTATGGCGAGGGTGTCTGTTTACTACCTCTACTACTAGTAATCTACGTGTGGTAGGACAGGACAGAATAGATGAAGGCTCCTCCCCACCCACCTCTCCCTCCGGCAACGTGCCGGCAGGAAATAGTTAGAAGAGAACACCATGTACCTTTAAGGAAGAAAGGGACATGGAAATTTTACAGTAAAGAGAGAAATAAGAGGAAATTACTACCCTTAACTTACACTACTGGTAACCTAAGCTGTCAGGAAAATTACTTTACATAAGAATATAAGAACATAGAAATACAGGGAGACTGGAAGAGGACGAGTGGCCTACACAGGGCAGCCCAGAATCCCCTAATACTCACGATGGGTGAGGTGTAGTTTCAGGGGCACAGGTGGAGGCTTGATCCTCGTTTTACCGGCGGTTCTAGGCACGCACCAGTAACCTGTCACCTTACTGCACCCACACCTCACTCCACCTGTCATGCGGACATTAACTGTTGCTTTACTCTATTGTTAACTTACGCTACTTGCAATCTAGGTTGTGGGGGAGAATTATATGAATATAGGTTGAGGTCTTGCTGCAATCTGTCTGAAAACATGCGAAAAAGGGTCAGTATAATCTTATGTCCCTGAAGTACTTATCCAAAGAAGACTTAAAGCTATTGATATTCTGTGCGGTAGCTACTGATGGTGGGAGTCTATTCCAGTGATCGACGACTCTGTTATTGAAAAAACTTCTGCACCAATGTGTTACATCGATTTCCCTTTAACTTCATACCGTTGCTGCGTGTTATTGTGTTGGTGTCTCTTTGGAATAGACTATCTGGGTTAATGTTGTCGAATCCATTAAGGATTTTGAACACTTCAATTAAGTCTCCTCTTATCCTTCGCTTTTTCAGGGCAAACATATCTAAACGCTTTAAATGCTCGTCATATGGCAAGTTTCGGAGCGCTGGAATTTGTTTGGTTGCTCGTCGCTGTATCTTTTCTAGCAAAACTTGATCTTTGATATAGTTCGGTGACCAGAACTGAACGGAGTATTCTAGGTGTGGTCTTACAAATGCTAAATATAATCTCTTATAAGTTTGGGTGATTTATAGTCAAATTTTCTTTAGATTAATCCCAACATCATATTGGCTTTTTTACTCGCTGCAGAACATTGATCACTCATTTTAAGAGTGTTCCTGATAATGACACCAAGATCTTTGTCTTGTTTTACTTCGCTGAGCTCATGTCCTTGAATCTGATATTTAAAGTTAGGATTTTTTCACCTATGTGCATTACTTTACATTTACCTACGTTAAAACTCATTTGCCATTTTTCGCTCCAGTCGGCAAGTCTTATTAAGTCTGATTGAATGTTCTCGCAGCTTTGACTGTTCATTACCGTACCTCCTAATTTGGTGTCGTCGGCGACTTTGGCTACTTTTGATAGGATATCAGTTTCTAAGTCATTCACGTAAATTATGAATAGTGTTGGCCCCAGGACCGAACCTTGGGGAACGCCATTGGTGACGGGTTGCCAATCCGATGCTTCACCATTAAGAACTACACGTTGTTTTCTGTCGGTGAGCCAGTCATGAATCCACGCACATAGATGGTCGTTAATACCGTGGGAACGCAGTTTTGAAATAAGCCTAACGTGAAGAACTTTATCAAACGCTTTCTGAAAATCTAGGTAAGTTACGTCATTTGGGCTTCGGGCGTCCCAGCATGTTTAAACATCGTTGAAAAAGGTTAATAGGTTGGTAAGACAAGACCGATTTCTACGAAATCCATTCTGACTATCAGTTATCAAATCATTTGTTTCAAGGAAAGTGATCATTTTATCCCTGATTATTTTTTCGAATAGTTTAATTAGGACAGACGTGAGGCTGATGGGACGATAATTACTGGCTTGTTTTTTGTCTCCTTTTTTAAAGATCGGGGTAATATTGGCCATTTTCCACTCTAGAGACACACTGGCCTGTGCTAATGACTTGTTGAATATTAATGTTATGGGTAAGTCTAGCTGTTGACTACATTCTCTCAACACGCGAGGAGATAAATTATCGGGGCCCGGAGATTTATTTGGATCAATTTTCTGCAGGTACGCACGCACTTCGATGATATCAATGTCGGTCAATGCAAGCTTATGTTCTTCATGGCCTTGAAAAATTTTCTTCGGGGCTGGAATCGATGTCATGTTCTCTTTTGTATATACGCTACTAAAGGTTGAATTTAGGACCGACGCCATGCCTTTATCATCACTAATCGTATTGCCACTTAATAGGAGTGGGCCGATATTATTTTTAACAGTTTTTTTGTTTCTTATGTAACTGAAAAATAACCTTGGATTTTTCTTGGCATCGAGTGATATTTTCATCTCATATTCGCGTTTCTGTTTTCTGATTTTCCTTTCGCACTCTCTCTTGATATTGATGTAATTAGTATGATCAGACATTGATGTAATTAGTATGATCACATTGATGTAATTAGTATGATCAAAGGAGGAAGAAGAGAGACAAGAAAGAAGAAGGATAAGAAAATCAATATAAGGAAAAAAGTGCACAGGGAAGAAATTAGATGGGATAAAAAACGAGAACTAAGAGGAGGAGAAGAAAGAACAAAAAGACAGACGAAAAAATGAAGAAGGAAAATAATCGCAAGAAGTACTGAAAAATGAGAACACGAAAAAGAGGAGGACAAGGAAAAAGCGGCTGATATGACTGAAGGAAAGTAAGAAGGAAAACCTGAGGAAAAAATGTAAATACAGAGAAAAATTAAAATAAAATGAAGGAAAGAAAGAGAAAAGAATAAAAGGTATGATTTCATATGAGAGAGAGAGAGAGAGAGAGAGAGAGAGAGAGAGAGAGAGAGAGAGAGAGAGAGAAAGCCGGAGACACACAGCGCCACGAAGACCAGGGAACACGAAGAGAAGGGTGCTCTGGTGCTGCAAAGAAACAAACCACTTACACAAAATGTTTTCCTCAGTGGCTCAACACGAACGCATTTCACGACTACCTTTCACAGCTCCACTGGCTTGAAATATTAGTGAAAACATAGGAAAAAAGATGTCATTTTGCAACGACAACAACTTTACTTACACAATACGAATGGTTCCCTTAGTATAACAGGAGCATTTCACGACGACTCCTTCTTCTTCTCTGGCAAAGGAAGTAGAACAAGGGGAGGCCTACAGGGGAACAGATGAAAAGTATCTGCCCTTCCTTTCCTCCTCTTAATGAAAAATAGAGGTACAGGAAAGGAGGTTAAAAGGTCGGCAGTGTTGGCACAGGCAGCGATGTTGATCCTTCTTTCCTTGTAGAGAGTCAGTCATACATTGTGTTTTCAGTTACACCAGTTATCTTTCTTTCTCTCAATGCTTCTTGCTTTTCTTCATTTCCTTTCTTTGTTGTTCTTTCCACCACTTCTCTTACATAGCTTTTCTCTTTTTTTCTTCTTTATTCCCCCTTTTAATTGGACTACTCTTTTTTTTCCATTACTTTTCTCTGGTTTACTTTTCTCTTCATAAGTATTTCTTTGTTGCATATTTGTTTTCTTGTCCACCAGTTTTCCGTGCACTTATTTTTTTTCATTTTCCTTTGCACCACTTTTCTCTACGCCTTTTCTTTAGTTTTATTTGTTCTACATATATCCTTTTACTTCTTATAATTTATTACCATCACTTTCACTTTCACCACGCTACGCCACTTCCTTCTTTCTTTATACCACTCATTTTACTTTATTTTTATGTCACTTTCTCTCTCTCTCTCTCTCTCTCTCTCTCTCTCTCTCTCTCTCTCTCTCTCTCTCTCTCTCTCTCTCTCTCTCTCTCTCTCTCTCTCTCTCTCTCTCTCTCTCTCTCTCTCGTCCCTCCACCCCGCCCGTGTAAATAGACGCCGTGCATCGCAACAAACCCGTAACCGTGATCCCGCAAGTACCACCACCTGTATTACCAAGCCTCTAGATAACTTAAAAATCCTTAGTTTCAATGCGCGTAGCCTAAGAAACAAATTTGATGAACTGAGATGTCTTGCTTTAACAGAAAATTTTGACATAATTGCTATAACCGAAACATTTATCGACACCACAAATATTGATTTAAGTTCCGAATACAACATAGATGGCTACAGACTCTTCAACAAAGATCGTGTAAACCGTAGAGGCGGTGGCGTCGCCCTTTATGTCAAAAGCTATTTGCAACCCACCGACAAAACACCGGGAAACAGTAACGTTGAACATTTGTGCGTGCAAGTAAACATTGCAAAAGTCAATTTAAATATATCTGTCACCTACAGACCTCCCGGGCAATCACTCGATGACGACCTTGAAATGTACAGCGTCTTAAGGCAGTCACTTAATAACAACGACTCACTGATATTAGGAGACTTTAACCTCCCCCATATAGACTGGGCGACACTGTCAGGTACAGAAGGCGAGTCACATAGAATGATCGAATTTCTAGAAGAAAATTATCTAAGCCAAATGGTTTCTGAGCCAACTCGACAAAATAATATACTCGACCTTGTTATAACGACCCAAGATAACCTTGTCAGTAGTGTCACGGTAGGAGAACACCTCGGTTCTTGCGATCATAAATTAGTGCGCGTCGACATTAAAGCTCAATCATCAGTGACTGAAAATAAAGTAAAGGTGCCCAATTTCAAAAGAGCTAACTTCGTAGAAATCCGACAAAACTAACAGAAATACAACTATCAGATGACGGCAACGTAGAGGAAGCCTGGCTAAGCCTTAAAATCACTTACTCACTCAGCAGAACACATTCGTCCCCTTGTGCGAGAAGCGAATTAACACTAATAAAGCCCACCGTGGTTTAATAGCGAAATTAAACAATCAGTCAATGAGAGAAAATTGTTTTACAGGTTAAAGAAAGAACAAAGCACGCCCGAGAACATTAGACTCTATAATGATGCCAGGCGACGAGTAAAAAGACTAGTAGGTCAGGCAAAGCGTAGATATGAAGAAAATATTGCAGCCAACTGTAAAATAACCGAAATCTTTCTTCAGTTACATAAACAACAGAAAGGCGATCAAAAGTGGTATTGGACCTTTAACAAACAGCGACGGTGCACTAGTGACTGACAGCCAACACATTGCAAACCTCTTAAACAATTACTTTTCCTCGGTGTTTAATACTAACAGTCTTCCTCTCGCTACCACCAACACCAGTACTATTGTAAATCTCGAGCATGCATTGCCTAATTTTGAAATAACAACCGATGAAGTCCTTAAAGCTCTCCATTCACTTAAAACAAATAAAAGTCCTGGACCTGACAAAGTATATCCAACTCTGCTGAAAGAAACGAAGAGCGAAATACTCTCCTCCCTCACAACCGTATTCAATATGTCCTTGCGACAAGGCATTGTCCCTTCAGATTGGAAAAAGGCTAACGTGACACCGATTTTCAAGAAAGGAGACAAAAAAGTACCAGGTAATTACAGGCCCATTAGTCTAACTTCGGTTGTAGGTAAGCTACTTGAGGGCATAATTAGAGACAAAATTGTGAGTTACCTTGAAAGCCACTCATTGATTGGGGACTCACAACATGGCTTCCGAAACAAAAGATCCTGCCTATCAAACCTATTAACCTTTTATAACGACCTCTTCACTGTTTATGACGTAACCAAATCACTGGACGTAGTCTATCTTGATTTCAGAAAGCGTTTGATAAAGTCCCGCATCATAAATTACTTTACAAATTAAAGCAAATAGGTATTGACGGTCAAGTAAACCAATGGATCGCGAATTGGTTGAGCAACAGACAACAAAGAGTAGTGATTGACGGATTTAATTCAGAGTGGGCGCCTGTCACTAGTGGCGTCCCTCAGGGCTCGGTCCTTGGCCCAGTGCTCTTCATTATTTACATCAACGACGTGGATGTTGGACTCAATAACCGCATTAGTAAATTTGCAGACGACACAAAGATTGGTAACTCGGTTCTCACTGACGAAGACAGGCAAAGCCTCCAAGAGGATTTGCACAAAATTTCAGCTTGGTCGGATAGATGGGAGATGCCCTTTAACGTAGACAAGTGCCAGGTCCTTCAAGTTGGAACGAGGAATAAAGTTCGAATACGAAATGCGCGGCGTTAAACTCAAAAGCGTTCAATGCGTCAAAGACTTGGGGTCAAAATCGCGTCAAACCTCAAATTCTCACAGCAATGCATCGATGCAGCAAATAAAGCGAACAGAATGTTGGGCTTCATTAAAAGAAACTTTGTATTCAAGAATAAAGATGTAATACTCCCGCTCTACAACAGTTTAGTCAGACCCCACTTGGAATATGCGGTACAGTTTTGGTCCCCACCATGCAAAGGATATTGCTAAATTAGAAGGTGTTCAGCGTCGGGCAACGAAAATGATCCTTCCTTGCGCAACAAATCCTACGAAGAAAGGCTTTCTATCCTTAACATGTTCTCTCTTGAGAAACGTCGCCTCCGAGGAAAATTGATCGAATGTTTTAAAATACTTAATGGTTTCACGAATGTAGACAGATCAACATTGTTTATGATCGATGACAGTCTGCGCACGAGGAACAATGGCGTAAAACTCAGATGTAGACAAGTAAATTCAGATTGCACCAATTTTTTCTTCACCAACGTTGTAGTGCGAGAATGGAATAAGCTTCCACCATCAGTGGTCCAGTGTAACACGATTGACTCCTTCAAAAATAAGCTCGACCGTCACTTCCTTCAACTTAATATCAACTAGAGTAGAAATGCAACGTTTTGGAGTCTTCTGATTAATGTAAAATCACTTAGGTTTAAGGACAGACCACCAAGTCTGGACCATGGGGTCTGTGTGGTCTGATTTTCTATGTAAATCTATGTAAATCTCTCTCTCTCTCTCTCTCTCTCTCTCTCTCTCTCTCTCTCTCTCTCTCTCTCTCTCTCTCTCTCTCTCTCTCTCTCTCTCTCTCTCTCTCTCTCTCTCCACATTTTTTTTCCTTTTATTCTTTGTCATTCATCTTCTATTTACAGCAATTTTCTAGAGACTACTTTTCTTTACACGTTTTTTTCTATTTTTACGAGCCTGTCACTGAGATGTTTTTTTGTTTTTTTTCGTCCATTTTTTTTCGTTCAAGCTGTCGTGGAGTTGTTGTCTCGTCGTTTGCGTCACTTGGTTAACTGTCTAGTTAATGAGTGTTTAGTTGCTGTTTTGCTCTTTGTAATTGATTACCTGCTCATTTTCTTTCTGTGTTTCTTTTTTCATAACTTCTTTCTTCTTTTCTTCTTTCTTTTTTCTTTTCTTCTCTTATTTTGTCCTCTCAGTGTTACTTATTAATTGACAAAGGTATTATCACCTGTCGCCTTTAAACATACTATTTATTCCCCCGTTGTTGGTGTGCGTGTGTTTGTTTGTTTTCGTGTACGGAAGTCGTCCCAAACTTTGTTATATTTATTCGTCTTTTTTCAATAAAACAGCAAAAGCGCATTACTTTTTTTTCGTAATCCTCCACCATCTTCAAACTTTTATCCCGAAGGTTCATGGATTTGTTTGTTTGTTGGTTGGCTCGGTGAAGTCTCGAAAACGTTCCATTATATTTTTCGTCATATCATTTTCCACATATTAAAAGCGCATCACTTTTATGCTTTTCTTATAAACTCTCACCAACTTCAAACTTTTGTTCACAGAGTTCAAAGGTTTGTTTGTTTGTTCGTTTGTTTGGTGTAGAGAGGTCTTCCAAAACGTTCCAATATAATCTTGGTCTTTTTATCTGTATTCTACACAGGAAACGCGCATCGCATTTTTAAGCTGTTTTTCGAAAGTCTTCATCAACTCCAAACTTTTTGTTCATAGTGAATAGTATTTTTTTTCCGTCATATTTGTCATGGCGCGATTTTTCTTACAAACACTTAGCGTCGTAATTATGTATACTCCCATACTTAAGAAAAAAAAAGACGGGTTTCTCCCCAAAAAAAAAAAAACATACTGAGTACATGCAGACCACCGATTTCAAAATAGGTCCGCTGTCCTATTCCTCTCTCACTTTGGTTGTTCATTTGCTGTCAACTCCACCCGTGATAGTAAAGGAAGCAGCTCAAGGAAAAAAATAAATGAAAACAAAAAGCCCATTAAAACAAAAATAAGTCCAAAAAGCCCACTGAAAACAAAAAAGCCCACTGAGAACAAAAAAGCCCACTGAGAACAAAAAAGCCCACTGAAAACAAAAAAGCCCACTGAAAACAAAAAAGCCCACTGAGAACAAAAAAGCCCACTGAAAACAAAAAAGCCCACTGAAAACAAAAAAGCCCACTGAGAACAAAAAACCCCACTGAAAACAAAAAAGCCCACTGAAAACAAAAAAGCCCACTGAGAACAAAAAAGCCCACTGAAAAAAAAAGCCCACTGAAAACAAAAAAGTCCACTGAAAACAAAAAAAGCCCACTGAAAACAAAAAAGCCCACTGAAAACAACAAAAAAACACTGAAACAAATAAGCCCACTGAAAACAAAAAAAGCCCACTGAAAACAAAAAAAAGCCCACTAAAAACAAAAAAATCCTACTGAAAAAAAAAAAAACGCTGAAAACAAAAAAAGGCCACTGAAAACAAAAAAGACCACAGAAAAAAAAGCCCACTAAAAACAAAAAAATCCTACTGAAAAAAAAAAAACGCTGAAAACAAAAAAAGGCCACTGAAAACAAAAAAGACCACTAAAAACAAAAAAAGCCCACTAAAAACAAAAAATCCCACTGAAAACAAAAAATCCCACTGAAAACAAAAAAGACCACTGAAAACAAAAAATTCCGCTGAAAACAAAAAAGCACACTGAAAACAAAAAATTCCGCTGAAAACAAAAAAGCACACTGAAAACAAAAAAGACTACTGAAAACAAAAAATTCCGCTGAAAACAAAAAAGCACACTGAAAACAAAAAAGACCACTGAAAACAAAAAAGATCACTGAAAACAAAAAATTCCGCTGAAAACAAAAAAGCACACTGAAAACAAAAAAGACCACTGAAAACAAAAAAGATCACTGAAAACAAAAAATTCCGCTGAAAACAAAAAAGCACACTGAAAACAAAAAAGACCACTAAAAACAAAAAATTCCGCTGAAAACAAAAAAGCACACTGAAAACAAAAAAAGCCCACTGAACACAAAAAAAGACCACTGAAAAAAAATGTAAACAAAAAGCCCACTGTAAACAAAAAGCCCAGCGTAAACAAAAAACCCACTGAAAACAAAAAATCCCACTGAAAAAAAAAACCACTGTAAACAAACAAGACCACTGAAAGCAAAAATGCCCACTGGAAACAAACAAGACCACTGAAAACAAAAATGCCCACTGAAATAAAAAAGGCCACTTGAAAAAAAAAAAAAACCCTCTATGTTAACACTATAATAGCTCGGTGTACATTTTTTTTCCTTTCTTTTTTTTATTTTCTCTGTGTTTTGCGTGTGTGTGTGTGTGTGTGTGTGTGTGTGTGTGTGTGTGTGTGTGTGTGTGTGTGTGTGTAATAATAATAATGTGGTGTAGACGCAGAAGGAAATCACCTTGTGTTACGTCCAATCTCATAACCTTTTAAAAGCACATTTTACTGAATTAGCCTTGCTTTTTTACTCATCACTTCATAAATAATTGCCTTAGGTGTTATCACACATGTTCCCTTTAATTAAACATCATCTTAATTCCCGGTTTGATTGTTTCTTTTTTGTTTATTTGTTTTCTTTATTTTATTCGTTTGTCTTTTATCAGCATCACTTCATAAATAATTGACTATGGAATTATCACACGTTCGCTTAAAACATTATCTTTAATTGCCCTTTTTTTATTGTTTTTAGTTTTATCATTATTTATTATACTATTTTATTGCATATTCATTTACTTTTTATTTAGGGTCCTTGTTTACCCATTGTTTGATTGTTTGTTGTTTCTTTGTTTCCTTGTCGTGCAGAAGTATTGTGTTTATTACGGATGTTACCTTCGGACCTAGTTTCCCCGGCAAACTTTTAACCACTGGCAGCACTTTACGGCCGCTCTTAACGTGCAAAAAGCGTAAAGTCTGTTTGTGTTCACGGTGTCGGCGCCACACAAACACCGCCAGCGAGTGTTTTACCGACTAATTGTTTCCGTCGGTTCTTTGCGATCACTCTTAACTCGCTGTGAAGTCTATTGTGTTTAGTGCCTGGCAGTTCTTCCTGCTGTCTCTTAATCTGTGGAGTTTATTGTTTCTACTGTTGTTTTGTGGCGTTGCTTCCCAGCGGTACAGAACCGCCAACGTTTTATCCACCTAATTATGTCTGGCAGGTTTTTACGGCCACTCAACCTGTAAAGTTTTTTTTTATATCTTTTTATAATGTTACTTTCCCATGATATTTTACCAATAAACATAAAATACGCCACTGTTATTGTACACCACAAACATGGCGTTTCTAATTAACTTACACAACACAAAGATAAAACCTTGTCCTATCAACAAAAAAAAAGTTATTAAAAGTCTTGTTATATGCCACAGCGAAAGTTAACACAGTCGATTTTACCAGGAAACATTTCCTTAACGTTTTTTAATCTGCTCGCTTATACCACAACTATTTTACCGGCAAGCACCTCACCTTATTTTGATATCAAGTTACCCTTCATAATCCACAGTTATGAGAAACACATCCTTTTTAGGTAAGAAACATATAATTGACTTATTAATATTAAATTTCCTGTCTTATTATCATTAAATATTATTAGCTTGGCAGCACGGAACACCTTCCCATGAATTCACGTACACGGGTTCGATCCCAACCTACGGCAGTTGTCGCCTAATTCGCTCCGCTGGTTATCCTCCCTCGCGAACTGGTCGATGAATGGGCATCTGGGGAAACCTGCGAAGATGAACCGTGGTAACCCGGATGTCACTTATTCTGTGTTCCTGGGTAAGAGGTTTTTACCAACCCCAGATTCAAGGGTTAATGAAACGGAGATGAGCAGTGAGGTCACGCGCAGCTTAGCGTCTGTCTCCAAATGCACCAATAAAATACAACATTTACGAACGGACAGACTATTCAGATTTCCTTTTCTGTGTTGGCATTAATCTTCTGGCGCCAAGAATACAGTTACAAGACAGTATTTTCCCTGCGTGTACTTCCCTTTTCAACCATTACCAGCGGGGAACAGAGTCGTGACACACGCAGTCCTCGGGGTGGAAATTAATGTTCTGAAGCCTAATACTTAAAGCGCCGTTATCTCTGCAACATTTTCTCTCTTATTAACATTTCCTCGACTTCACCAGCAGGAACACACACTCGTTATTAAGAAATGGTAATCTTTACTTTTTTCTAGGTGAGCAGAATATAAATTTTACTCTTTTAATACCCTAACCATTTTTCCTCTCAGCAGTACATTTGACAGGCTTCATTTTCACACTGTACTTCATTATTCTTCCTGACAACACCGACTTAAAGTTAATCAGCTCGTGTTTTCTTATTTTTATTCATATTAAGTATTATTATAAGCTTAGCCGGACAGGGCACACAATCTTCTCCTTCACATCGTACTGTCGTAACTCATCCTGACATCGGGACTTTTGTCGTCATTTAGTCAGTCAGTGTTTCCTCATTAATATTCCTCGGCCATTAATACACCGGCCGCGTCTGGCTGTCCCGCTTCCTCCTAACAACCACAGGAGGCGAGGGTGGCACAGGTAGCTCACTCCCTCTCCCTCCTCCTCACAACGCACGCACAACCCTGGCAGCTCACGACGCCTCGGAAATTGAGTCTCCTTTATTCTGGTGTTACGAATTTAAAGCTATAACAGTTAGGGCGCCACACCTTTTTATACTTTTCTTTTGCCTCCCAACTGATTCACAAGCTTGGCAGTTCACGAGGCCCCGGAAACTGACCAATCTTTATTCTGGTGTCACCAATTTAATGGTTATGACAGATTGGTAAAGGTAAAGGTGGGTGCATATGCTATAGCTGCGCGTGGCTGCGGTGCTCATCTCTGGACCGTTGGCCTTTGAGCCTGTGGTAGGGAACAAACAGTTACCCGGGGCACGGGCCAGTGTGAGATCCGGGATTGCCATAGTTTACCCTTCCCAGGTTTACCAGGTACCCATTTATCGACCAACCGGAAAGGCAGGATGGACATCTGGGTGAGCTGCACTCCGACTGTCCGGGCCGGGATTCGAAACCGGGCCCGTGGAGTGGTAGCCAGGCACGCTTACCACTAGACCACGGAGGTGCACATGCTGCTGGTACTTACCGGCCCGTCTGTCTGGCAAGGGACTTAACTCCATCAAGACAGAGTGGCCGAGACGTTCAGTGCTGCCCCCTACAGAGAAACGGATGGGAAAGACCCCAGGCACTTTGTCCTTGCGTATCACTAAACATTTTTTTTACGGTAAAGGAGGCAACTCAAGGAAAAAAAAAATGGCTCACGGAGTTTGACTTTTTTCGTCTTGTTGATGTTTTGTTGCCTTTATATTTGAGCCACAAGCTTTAAGTTATGTTAAATTTACCTAAGTTTATGATGGAGGTAAGAACCATTGTAACTTTTCATTCTTTTTACCTCACGCAATTCGCTTTATCTCAAATTTTGCACACACTCAGACTTTTGACATTGACTTTTTTTTTTTATATAGCAAACGAGGTGGGAAGCAGAAGCAAAAACTAGAACATGATTTATAAAGTTAGAGATTATGTGAACCTCATCTTCGAAGTTGAAAATGTTACTAAGCATATTTTTTTCCTCTTCCTCACGCACTTAACACCTGAATAGAGCATTAGACTTTTGATGGTAACTACTTTGTTGATAGTAATTTATAATGTTGCAACTTACGTCTATCTCATCTTTAAAGTTGATGGTGTTACGTAGCACACTTTTTTCTTTCCCTCCACCTCACGCCACAATCTCTTTGTCTAAACAGACACCAGACTCTTGTAATGAAGTGTTTTGTGTTGTCAGTAGATAAAGGCATGCACGAGTTACTTCAAGTTCTTCTTTATCACTTACACAGGCACAGCTTTTTCTTGACTTCCACCTTACCGTATTTAACTCTTTCTAGATGTTTGAAATTATTTTGTGTTATTATTGATTTCAGCTACAAGATACCTCTAGTTCGTCTTTAACACCTTCAATGTTATATGGCACATTTTTCTTCCCTTCCCCCTACTCAACCCACTTTGAAGCCCGACTGACCACCACATCCCGTGTATTAACTTTCGTGTATTTTTTCCATTTCCAGACGATCAGAAGTACGTCCCCTTTGCCTGCAATAACCACAGTGACAAGGGTATGTAGCACAGCCTTCTCTTCTTTCCGCCTCACGCAACTCTCACACCCTCTGGAAACCTCAAGGCCTCGGAAATTAAGTTTGTTTCTTGAATTTACTGTCCTAAGCTCATTATTATTAGAACCACAACTCACACGTCTATTTACCTTCAAATAACATAATAGTAGAGGCGGCAGAGTATTGGTGGTGATACGTGCAGGCTTTCCACCTTACGTCGATTATCTTTCTTACAACCTTGTCTTTTTTCTTTCTTTGTATTGCTTTTTGCCTTTTGCTGTAAAAAAGACTTAACAGGTATCGACATTTAAGTGATGGTCTTGTTATTCAATGCTTCAAGACCATGGAAATTAATTTTTTTGTGGTGTATTTTCTCCCCCAAGCTCATTACCATTAAGCAGCAACTTACACGTCACGTTCTTCTCTGAAAACTCCTAATGGTAGAGGAAGCACAGCTGTTCCTTTCCTCCCGCCTCCTAACTCTCACAGCCTTGGCGGAACACGAGTAGCTTTGGGGTGTTAGTCTTGGGCTGGTGTTATCAGTGGCCTGGTGCTTTTACTGCTTAAGCCAGAAGTATTAAGTTCCTTATTTTATGGCTTTACTAATAAGTAGTGGAGTCTTAATTGCTACTGTGTGAGTTGTTACTTTTCTCTTTTTTTCTCGTACATTGTTTTGTTTAATCCTCTTTCACTTTGTTTACATTTTTTTTTTATCTTATTTCTTACCTAGTTCCATTAGTATCCTTATTTCATGTCTGCAGCAATAAGTTACATGGTCTCAAAATGTATGTTGCTTCTCAGTTGTTTTTCTTGTATTTCTTTCAGTGTCTAATCCCTTTTCACTGTTTTCATTTTTTTCTATATAGTTATGTAGTTGTCTTGGTATCCTTAGTTAATGCAGCTGCGTCTCAGATGTATACAAATGTCCTCAGTTGTCACGGACAGCCATTGATTCTTAAACCATAAAGTATATGCGCTGTATCTTTTTAGTGTAGAAATAATGCACGTAGCCAGTCGTTACGTCATCAGTTGATTATATGAAGAATCTGGGCTCTAAATCTTCATGTACCTTTAATATTTGCGGGAGCAGTTCATAGCAGTTTTTTTATGTCTTTTTGCGTTTTTATTTATTCATTTGTATGTCTCATCTCCCTTGATGTGCCTCGTTTGTTGTGAAAAGAAATGCACAGGAAACACATTCCCTGACTTTTTCTGAATCATTGAAATGTTAAGTACTAGTATTTTCACCTGTTTTGCATCCTCTTAATCGCACTTGTAACCCAGCAACACAGCTGTGATTTAACTCTTAAGTGGCTTTATTATATTCAGTCCACAAGAAAATACACCCACGGACTCTTAATTTTCTGGTATTCTCTCATTTTCCTTGTTATCCTTTATTTACTTTGTTTCTTTACGTTGTTTATCAGCAGCACAACCTTTCCTCTTTAAGCGTCCCTTTACTCGCAGTCTTTAACACAATAACTCAACCTATAAACTAACTCTCACTTACATATAAAAACAAGAGCTGCCTTCCTTCTCATGTACGGTGTAATAAGTAGCACAGTCCCTGCTCTCACAAATCTTGCCTCGCAGCTGCTAAAGGCGACCGGAGCATGAAATTAACGCTCATGTGAAGAATTACAGACACGTTATGAGAAGAAAAGAGGATGTGTGGGAAGCGAAATAATGAAGACGGAAGTGTAGAGTATAAAAGGAAGAGAAAGAGAGCGAGGAAGAGGTGATTATATTATGTGAAGGGAAGATAAATTTACAGGAAGCTGAGTAATGTGAAGGAAAGTGAAAAGTATAAGGAGGAGAGAGGACAGGAAGAGATGGACAGGGTATGTAGATAGGAGCGTGTGGGAAGACGAGTACGAGTTCAGAAGAACACGGTAGGAGGAAGAGAGGGAGATCGAAGAAGAGGTGGATGGATTATGAAAAGAGTAGTGTGTAGGAAGACAAGTAATAAGAATGGAAGTACAGGGTAGGAGGAAGAGAGGGAGGCCGAGGAGAGGAGGAGGATGGACTGTGTAAAGGAAGATGTGGGAGAAAAACACGTCAACAAAAACAAAATAAAGCTGCCAGAGGCGGGGAGGTCAACATACAATCGCGCCTCCGTTCTTTTACGTTTGCGCTCTTTAATATATATATATATATATATATATATATATATATATATATATATATATATATATATATATATATATATATATATATATATATATATATATACATCTGTCTCTCTGCTGTTGGCTTTACCCGAAATAAAAATGCTGAGACGTCATGAATAATATAATCTAATTCCCTAAATGTTTACATACTGTTTTCACTTTTATGTTTTTAGCACAGCCCTTACATTTACTTAACGTCCATCTCTTGATTAGGCAAAGAATGCCTTTTCAATTTCTCTCTAATGTTTTAATAAGATTTTAATTCTTTGTTTTTAACATATGCACTTTTTTTTACCTTGTGTTTCGCTTTCTGTTTACGTGCAGCATGAACGGAAGAACAAAGCTTTTTAATTGAACCCTAATATGCTCTAATGTGCCCCAATAAACATGTGTTTCCGTATTGATAACCTCAAAAATGTGATGAATGCTTTTTTTTTCTCTCTACTGCATCACTTGACGCAAATCATTAAGACGTGACTTCAAGCTGGAAATGCCTCTTACATGTTCTTAATTATGCATTACAAGAGGATAAAAAAGAAAGGAGAGGGAGACGAGGGAGGAAGAGGATAAAGGAAGGACGCACCGAGGAAGTGCACGTGCTGCCTTTGTTGTGTCTTTGGTAACAGTGTTCAACCGTTTTCTTTTCATCTGTTTAGGCATTACCCTCACGGATGACCAGAGCTTTGGAATTCACTCGTGTTTTGCCGTAATAATATTCTAAATCCACACAATTCAGTAAATACGCCGTTTTTTTTATATTCCGTAGCAGTTCACGCCTGATATTTTATACGAGTTTAATCACAGCTTTCACAGACGACCAGAGCTTTGAAATTTACTCCTATTTGATTGTAATAATGTTTTAAATTCTTGGAAAAAATAGTTCGTATGATGCTCTTTTGTTTCTTTTGATAGTAATTCACACAATCGTTATTTTTTTTTTTAGCAGTTTACTTACAGCTCTCCTTGACGGCTAGAGCTTTCGAATTCCCTCCTGTTTTCCTTTAAAAAATAGTTTACATGCTCTCTCTCATATCCAGTAATAGATATCCCAGTCTTTGTTTTTTTCATCAGTTTGTGCCCACCTTTCACGGACGACCGGAGCCTTGAAATGTACTCTTGTCTGATGTTCATGATATTCCAAGCCCGCAAAAAATGTCCACGTGCATTATGTTTTTGAGAACATTTCCACAGTGACATGCACAACCTTTTCATTTCATCTCTTTGTTCACAGATTTCACGGACCACCAGAGCTTTAAGATTAACTCTAACGCGTTTTAATGCTATTCTAACGTGTAAAATATTAATGTTAACTCATTATTTCCTTTTATTATTTTTTTTAATATATAGCGACAATCATAACAGTTATTCCCTCAACTCGGGTGTTATTAATAATGTAATTCCGCTAAAAGTAGCTCATAATCTCTTCATATAATTTTGCTTGAGTCCCGACAGCCTCCAATAATCACTTTTATCATTGAATAATTAACACCAGTGACTTTAACAGTAACAACAGCAACGACCAACTGACAGATTTTGCTTCCTTCCATCTTCCCCTCCTTCCTTCCTTCCTTCCTTTCTTCCTTCCTTTTGCGTATTTCTTTTCTTTGATCTCACATTGCTCGCCTTTTCATTTACTCTTATTTTTCTTTTTTACAGCTTAAAGCAATATCAACAACAACAACGAACATAACAATTATTGGTATTCTTCCTTTCATTTTATATAACTCACTATTTTATCCTTTTGATTCTCTTTTATCTTGCAACAACAACAACAACAACAACAACAACAACAACAACAACAACAACAACAACAACACCCAGTACACCAACCTTTATATTCTTTCTTCTTTCTGTCTAACAAACCAACACCTCTTTCGTTATTCCTTTGTACTTATATGTTCAAAGAGGACGATATACTATTTCTTTTCTAAGCTGCTGATCTTTCTCTCTATATTTTTTTTATGCTTTTCCCTCTTTCTCTCCTCCTTTTACTTTACTAACTTCGAAAATGACGCTCTCTCTCTCTCTCTCTCTCTCTCTCTCTCTCTCTCTCTCTCTCTCTCTCTCTCTCTCTCTCTCTCTCTCTCTCTCTCTCTCTCTCTCTCTCTCTCTCTCTCTCTCTCTCTCTCTCTCTCTCTCTCTCTCTCTCTCTCTCTCTCTCTCTCTCTCTCTCTCTCTCTCTCTCTCTCTCTCTCTCTCTCTCTCTCTCTCACGAAGACAGGCATAGCCTCCAAGAGGATTTGCACAAAATTTCAACTTGGTCGGATAGATGGAGATGCCCTTAACGTAGACAGACAAGTGCCAGGTCCTTCAAGTTGGAACAAGGAATAAGAAGTTCGATTACGAAATGCGCGGCGTTAAAGTCAAAAGCGTTCAATGCGTCAAAGACTTGGGGGTCAAAATCGCGTCAAACCTCAAATTCTCACAGCAATGTATCGATGCAGCAAATAAAGCGAACGTTGGGCTTCATTAAAAGAAACTTTGTATTCAAGAATAAAGATGTAATACTCCCGCTCTACAACAGTTTAGTCAGACCCCACTTGGAATATGCGGTACAGTTTTGGTCTCCCCACCATGCAAAGGATATTGCTAAATTAGAAGGTGTTCAGCGTCGGGCAACGAAAATGATCCCTTCCTTGCGCAACAAATCCTACGAAGAAAGGCTTTCTACCCTTAACATGTTCTCTCTTGAGAAACGTCGCCTCCGAGGAAAACTGATCGAATGTTTTAAAATACTTAATGGTTTCACGAATGTAGACAGATCAACATTGTTTATGATCGATGACACTTTGCGCACGAGGAACAATGGCGTAAAACTCAGATGTAGACAAGTAAATTCAGACTGCACCAAATTTTTCTTCACCAACGTTGTAGTGCGAGAATGGATTAAGCTTCCACCATCAGTGGTCCAGTGTAACACGATTGACTCCTTCAAAAATAAGCTCGACCGTCACTTCCTTCAACTTAATATCAACTAGAGTAGAAATGCAACGTTTTGGAGTCTTCTGATTAATGTAAAATCACTTAGGTTTAAGGACAGACCACCAAGTCTGGACCATGGGGTCTGTGTGGTCTGATTTTCTATGTAAATCTATATATCTCTCTCTCTCTCTCTCTCTCTCTCTCTCTCTCTCTCTCTCTCTCTCTCTCTCTCTCTCTCTCTCTCTCTCTTTCTCTCTCTCATTCTGGACTTCTCTTCATTTCCTCTCTTCCTCAACCACACAAAAACAGCTCAAAATCAACCTATTTAATATATATTCTTTCAGTAACGGCCTAATTACCGCTTGGCTTTTTAATTGGCCTCATAATAAGGGACTGACTTCCTTCATTACGTCGTTTGTTTATTCATTCGTTGTGTGTGGAATGGGGATGCCAGCCTTAAAAAACACACACATCATGGCTTTTATTAATTATATTTCTGTGTGTGTGTGTGTGTGTGTGTGTGTGTGTGTGTGTGTGTGTGTGTGTGTGTGTGTGTGTGTGTGTTTTGACCGTTCTTTGGGCTGGTCTTTCCCCACAAAACTACTACGGCAATAATTCTCCAAAGCCATTGTGAGGTTAAGGGAGAGAAGGAATGAGGGAGGGAGGGAGGGAAGGGTGGAAAGTGGACTTACTTTAAGTACGAGAGGAAGGAAGGAAAGGAGGAGGGAAGGAAGGGTATGAGATGAGAGCTAAGGTTATCCCCATGTTAGGGAGGAGGAGGAGGAGGAGGAGGAAAGAGTGAACCAGACGATAGGGGAGTAAGATAACCGTAAAGGAGGAAAAAAGATAAAAATAAGAGGAAAACATTTGAAATCGGTGGTAGAAAGAGGTCGTGTGTGTGTGTGTGTGTGTGTGTGAGAGAGAGAGAGAGAGAGAGAGAGAGAGAGAGAGAGAGAGAGAGAGAGAGAGAGAGAGAGAGAGAGAGAGGAGAGAGGAGAGAGAGAGTGATAGAGAGAGAGAGAGAGAGAGAGAGAGAGAGAGAGAGAGAGAGAGAGAGAGAGAGAGAGAGAGAGAGAGAGAGAGAGAGAGAGAGAGAGAGAGAGAGAGAGTATGAAAATTAGTCTCTCAGTAAAATTAGATAAAGAGATGTAAGAGATTATGAAAGTTTAGAGAAATTGAGAGAAGGAGGGGAAGATAAGAACAGGAGGAGGAGGAGGAGGAGGAGGAATACATAGGAATACATAGGAAGAACAGACACCAGAAGACCTATCGGTCTATGGCGAGGGTGTCTGTTTACTACCGCTACTACTAGTAAGCTACGTGTGGTTGGTCAGGACAGAATAGATGAAGGCTCCTCACCACCTCTCCCTCCGGCAACGTGCCGGCAGGAAATAGTTAGAAGAGAACACCATGTACCTTTAAGGAAGAAAGGGACATGGAAATTTTACAGTAAAGAGAGAAATAAGAGGAAATTACTACCCTTAACTTACACTGCTGGTAACCTAAGCTGTGGGGGAAAATGACTTCATTACATAAGAACATAAGAACATAGAAATACAGGGAGGCTGGAAGAGGCCGAGTGGCCTACACAGGGCAGCCTCAGGATCCCCCCTAATATTCACGATGGGCGAGGTGTAGTTTCAGGGGCACAGGTGGAGGCTTGATCCTCGTTTTACCGGCGGTACTAGGCACGGCACCAGTAACCTGTCACCTTACTGCACCCACCTCACTCCACCTGTCATGCGGATATTAACTGTTGCTTTACTCTATTGTTAACTTACGCTACTTGCAATCTAGGTTGTGGGGGAGAATAATATGAATTTAGGTTGACGTCTTGCTGCAATCTGCCTGAAAACATGCGAAGAAGGGTCAGTATAATATTATATCCCTGAAGTACTTATCCAATGAAGACTTGAAGCTATTGATACTCTGTGCGCTAACAACTGACGGTGGGAGTCGATTCCAGTGATCGACGACTCTATTATTGAAAAAACTTTTGCGCACCAATTTGTTACATCGGTTTCCCTTTAACTTCATACCGTTGCTGCGTGTTATTGTGTTGGTGTCTCTCTGAAATAGACTATCTGGGTTAATGTTGTCGAATCCATTAAGGATTTTGAACACTTCAATTTAGTCCCTTCTTATCCTTCTCTTTTTTAGGGAAAACATATCTAAACGCTTTAAACGCTCGTCATATGGCAAGTTTCGGAGCGCTGGAATTTGTTTGGTTACTCGTCGCTGTATCTTTTCTAGCAAAACTTGATCTTTGATATAGTTCGGTGACCAGAACTGAACGGCGTATTCTAGGTGTGGTCTTACAAATGCTAAATATAATCTCTTCATAAGTTCGGGTGATTTATAATCAAAGTTTCTTGAGATTAATCCTAACATCATATTGGCTTTTTTACTCGCTGCAGAACAATGATCACTCATTTTAAGAGTGTTACTGATAATGACACCAAGATCCTTTTCTTGTTTTACTTCGCTGAGCTCATGTCCTTGAATCTGATATTTAAAGTTAGGATTTTTTTCACCTATGTGCATTACTTTACATTTATCTACGTTAAAACTCATTTGCCATTTTTCGCTCCAGTCGGCAAGTGTTATTAAGTCTGATTTAATCTTCTCGCAACTTTCACTGTTCATTACCGTACCTCCTAATTTGGTGTCGTCGGCGAATTTGGCTACTTTTGATAGAATATCAGTTTCTAAGTCGTTCACGTAAATTATGAATAGTGTTGGCCCCAGGACCGAACCTTGGGGCACGCCACTGGTGACGGGTTGCCAATCCGATGCTTCACCATTAAGAACTACACGCTGTTCTCTGTCGGTGAGCCAGTCATGAATCCACGCACATAGATGGTCGTTAATACCGTGGGAACGCAGTTTAGAAATAAGTCTAACGTGAGGAACTTTATCAAACGCCTTCTGAAAATCTAGGTAAATTACGTCATATGGGCTTCGGGCGTCCCAACATGTATAAACATCGTTGAAAAAAGGTAATAGGTTGGTAAGGCAAGACCGATTACTACGAAATCCGTGCTGACTATCAGTTATCAAATCATTTGTTTCAAGGAAAGTGATCATTTTATCCCTGATCATTTTTTCGAATAGTTTAATTAGGACAGACGTAAGACGTAGGAGGGAAGAGTAAGGAGGTAAAGTAAACAGCGTGCATTTGTTTGTCCGTTTGTCCTCGTTTTCGGAAATTCCCACTCTATTGTTTACGACACACACACACACACACACACACACTTCGTCTCATCAGCTCTCCTCCTCATACTGATAGTCTTCTACCTCTTAAATTCCGCCGCAATGTTGCCTCTCTTTCTATCTTCTATCGATATTTCCACGCTGACTGCTCTTCTGAACTTGCTAACTGCATGCCTCCCCCTCCCGGCCCCGCTGCACTCGACTTTCTACTCATGCTCATCCCTATACTGTCCAAACCCCTTATGCAAGAGTTAACCAGCATCTTCACTCTTTCATCCCTCACGCTGGTAAACTCTGGAACAATCTTCCTTCATCTGTATTTCCTACTGCCTACGACTTGAACTCTTTCAAGAGGAGGGTATCAGGACACCTCTCCTCCCGAAACTGACCTATCTTTCGGCCACCTCTTTGGATTCTTTTTAGGAGCAGCGAGTAGCGGGCTTTTTTTTATTAATGTTTACTTTTTTTGTGCCCTTGAGCTGTCTCCTTTGCTGTAAAAAAAAAAAAAAAAAAAAAAAAAACACGAGGGCCGCCATTCATCATTATAATATTGGTTCATGATGCAAAATATATGGATTTATCTGAGACTAATTTGACGGCTGTTTTAATATTCTGAATGGGAATGGAAATGACTCACTGTGATGGTTATAATCAAGAGGATGATGATGGTGAGAATGATGATGGTGGTGATAATGGCAGAAGTAGTACTGGTGCCCGTGATGATGCTGGTAGTAATAATAGTAGTGGTAGTGATGGAAGTGATGATAATTAAGATGATGATGATGGTGGTGGTGTTTTTAATCTCCAAATATGTTCACGAAAGATATAACACCTTTTTTTTCTCTTTTCATTTACCTTCTGCCTCTTCCCTTCTTTCTTTACCCTTGTCCCTCCTTCCTCCTCTTACCTTCGCTTCCTTACCTTCTCCTTACTCCTACCTTGTTTATTTATTTTTTATTTTTTTCCATGTATTGCAAAGTGGCCAATAAATCAAATCTTCCTTAGCATCTCATCCTCCCACATTTCATCCCTCCTCCTCCTCCTCCACCTCCCGTATGGAACACCTGTACTCACACTAATAACACACAGCAACCACAGCTTCGTCGTGTGTGTGTGTGTGTGTGTGTGTGTGTGTGTGTGTGTGTGTGTGTGTGTGTGATGTGATGTGATGTGATGTGATGTGTGTGTGTGTGTGTGTGTGTGTGTGTGTGTGTGTGTGTGTGTGTGTGTGTGTGTGTGTGTGTGTGTGTGTGTGTGTGTGTGTGTGTGTGTGTGTGTGTGTGTGTGTGTGTGTGTGTGTGTGTGTGTGTTTGTGTGTGTGTGTGTGTGTGTGTGTGTGTGTGTGTGTGTGTGTGTGTGTGTGTGTGTGTGTGTGTGTGTGTTTTCGGCAAGCTTGAAACGTGACCTGGGATAAATTACAGAAAGGAAATGTTAGAAAGAGAGAGAGAGAGAGAGAGAGAGAGAGAGAGAGAGAGAGAGAAGTAAAGCATGAAGGAGGGGAAAGGAGGAAGAGAGGGAGAGAAGGTGAGGCAAGTGAGAAAGGAGGGAAGTAGTGGGAAATTAAAATATTGAGAAAAATAAAAGGGATATGGATGGGAAAAGATGAAAAGGAATAGCAGGAAAGAAGAACAGCGGGAACGAGTGGAAAATGAGGAATGGGGAAGTGAGGGAAGGAGAGGGAAGTGTGAATTGAGAGAAAAAATAGTGGAGGAGGGTTATGAGGAGAAAGAATATTTTCATCTCTATTTTTTTAATTGTTCTCCAGGTGTTTTCAATAGGCGCGCAATACCTTAAGTTCACCGAAAATTTAAAAAAAATATAAAAAAAACTGCAGCTGTTGCAAAAGTAGTGAACAACTTCCGCTGCGAAGAGCAAGCGAATATAAAGAGATATGTATGTTTGTATGCGCGTATGTATGTATGTATGTATGTATGTATGCATTCAAAGAAGCCTCCTTTATTCAGACACGTGCGGAATAGTGTAAACGTTAGAAAAGGGAAATGTAGAGTGAGTATGGAGATACGTTTTTCATATTTTTGAAGTGTCAGACGTAAGCTTTTTTTTGTATATATTTGTACCATGAAAGTTAGGGAGAGTTGTTGGTGCGGATAACTATGCAAATACGGATATAGATATAAAGAAAACCTACAGTTGATTATATATAAGTGTGAACTAATAAACTTTCCAGTTACCTTTCCCTCTAAATGAATATGTAAAGAAAGAAAAAATAAAGAAGGAATGTTTCAAAATGAAATTTTTAAAATTAAAATGAGTAGTTAAGGAGAAACAGATATAGATAGATAAAGAAAGAATACAATTGTTTGCATAAAAAAAAACTAATCCGTCATTACATTTGCCCCTTCACATCATCACCACCCATCACCACTTTATCATCACCTTCCAGTATCACTATCATAAATTCGTCACCACCTCAACACCATCGTCATCACCAAGTCACCTCCCTTAGCGTTCCCTCTTCACACCAATCATCTCCACCATCACTACCATCTTATCATCACCACCCAAACAACCTCATCACCACCTCATCACCACGTTACCCCATTTTCATTCCCTCCTTACGCTACCATACACATCATCATCACCATCATCATCACCTTTTCACCCACATCATCAACGCCACCTGAACCTCACTATCATCACTCACCAGTCATCACCTCCATTTCCATCTCCCACTCTCATCACCCTCATCACGCCTCCCATCACCACATTACCCCATCACTACCTTTTCATCCTCATTACCCTCATTAGCACCTCATTAACCTCGCCTTTCTCATTCTCATTACCATTTCACATTAAACACAATGACCCCCTTCACCCCCTACCCCTTTTCACCCCTTCCTGTCGCCGCTAACGTTACCCCCTATCCCCTACCCTCCTTCTCTCTCTTCTTTCTTCTTGTCTTTCTCTCCCTCCTAACCCGTCACTCCTTCATTCTTTCCCTTATCACCCTTCTTCTTTTCTCTCCCTTTTCGCGTTTTTATCATGATACCTCTTCCTGCCCGTACCATCAATCCCTTCTTCTCCTTCATCACTCTCTCAGTCTCCCTGCCCTCTTCGTAGTCTGCATCTTGCTATCCTCCTCTGCCCTATCTTCATTACTTCTCCACTTAACCTTTTCTTTCTCACCTATCTCATCAACCCTTTCATTATCATTCTTCGTTCTCTCTGTTTTCTTACTTTATCTCTTTCCCTCCCCTATCCTCCCTCCTCCTCTTCCTCCTCCATCATCATCCCTCCTCCGCCTCCTTCTAAGTCCTCATCTCCCCTGCTCCTTCCTCAGTAGGCTCCCTTGTTCCTCCATATTACTTCTTCCTCCACCATTTTCTCACCCCTTCTCTCCCCTTAACTTATCACCCCTTTCTTCACATCCTTCCTTCCCTCCTTCTCCTTGCCCTCCTCCTTCTTATCATCCCCACATCTCCCCTTTTCACTCTCCATTTCCCCATCATCATCGTCGTCTCCTCGTGTCCTTACCCCCCTCTCTTCACTTACATTGTTATTCCTCATACTCTCATTTTTCATTCCCTCTCTCCTTCACCTTTTCACTTCTTCCTCACACTCTCTTTCATCATCACTCTTTGCCTTCATTATCTCTACACGTCCTTTTCCTCCCCTCATTTCCTTCACTTCTCTTAGTTATCTCCCTTTTCCTCCTTCTCCTCCCCTGGCTACCTTACATCATCATGCCTCCCCTTTATTACCTCCCCTTTTCACCTCCCTCTCAACTCATTCCCGCTAATCCTCATTCTCCCCAATACTTTATCCTTCCTCATATCCCCTCACCCCTTCCTCCCCTCCCCGTGCCCCCTCCCCACCCTTCCCCCTCCCCTTACCTCTCCCAACCCCCTATCTCTTCCCCTCCCCCCTTCACTTTACCCTGCCTCATAGCCCTTCATCCCTTCCCTCCTCCTTCTCCCTCTTCTCTCCCCGCCCCCCCTTCCCTAACCATTCCCTCACGTAACTGTCACCCGCGCTGAGTTCAGGCGACGCGGACAAGTCAGCTCCACATTAGCAGGTTAATTAATATTGACCTCCAGCGTAATAGACAGGTGCCTCATTAGGCGTGTGTTACCTTAGGTTGTTTGTTTGTCTGTCTGTCTAGTTGTCTGCCTGTATGTATGTATGTATGTATGAATGCATGTCCCTGGTTCTCTCTCTCTCTCTCTCTCTCTCTCTCTCTCTCTCTCTCTCTCCTCTCTCTCTCTCTCTCTCTCTCTCTCTCTCTCTCTCTCTCTCTCCTCTCTCTCTCTCTCTCTCTCTCTCTCTCTCTCTCTCTCTCTCTCTCTCTCTCCTCTATCTCTCTCTCTCTCTCTCTCTCTCTCTCTCTCTCTCTCTCTCTCTCTCTCTCTCTCTCTCTCTCTCTCTCTCTCTTCTCATATATTTCTTATCCAACATATGTTTACGAAACCCAAAAGTTGAAATTGAAACTTTTCCCCCACGGTCCATTATATGTGCCCACCACCTTCCTACCTACCTGCCTACCTACCTACCTACCTACCTTCCTACCTACCTACCTACCTCTCCCTCCCTGCCTCTCTACTTACCTTCCTGCCTACTTACCTCAATACTTCTCTACCTAACATTGTATCTTAGCACCTCGCTACCTACTTACCTTCCTACCTGTCCACCTTTCTTCCAACCTTTTTACTTCCTCCTCTCTCCTCTTTCTCCTTTCTTTCTCCTCCTACCTACTTTTTTTACATTTTTACCTAAACTGTCTACTTACCTACCTACCTACCTACGTGTTAAACTTTAAACTTTCCTTCTTACCTATCTTCAGTCTCTTCTGCCAACCTTCCTTCCTTCTTGCCCTCATTTCTACCCACCCTCAATATCCTGTTTTCCCTACCTACCCACCTACTTATCTCGCCTACCTATCTCGTATCTCAATATAGTACATGCATACTTTTTCCTCAGCACCTTTCCCTGTATTCCAACCCGCCTTTCCACTATAGTCCGGCAAATCTTAAGTGGCGGCTCTGACGTAGACAGCCCGCTGTCCACCTCTCTCTCGCACTCTCTCTATCTCTCTCTCTCTCTCTCTCTCTCTCTCTCTGTGTGTGTGTGTGTCTCTCTCTCTCTCTCTCAAAGAGTAGTGATTGACGGATTTAACTCAGAGTGGGCGCCTGTCACTAGTGGCGTCCCTCAGGGCTCGGTTCTTGGCCCAGTGCTCTTCATTATTTACATCAACGACGTGGATGTTGGACTCAATAACCGCATTAGTAAATTTGCAGACGACACAAAGATTGGTAACTCGGTTCTCACTGACGAAGACAGGCAAAGCCTCCAAGAGGATTTGCACAAAATTTCAGCTTGGTCGGATAGATGGGAGATGCCCTTTAACGTAGACAAGTGCCAGGTCCTTCAAGTTGGAACGAGGAATAAGAAGTTCGAATACGAAATGCGCGGCGTTAAACTCAAAAGCGTTCAATGCGTCAAGGACTTGGGGGTCAAAATCGCGTCAAACCTCAAATTCTCACAGCAATGCATCTATGCAGCAAATAAAGCGAACAGAAGGCTTCATTAGAAGAAACTTTTTATTCAAGAATAAAGATGTAATACTTCGCTCTACAATAGTTTAGTCAGACCCCACTTGGAATATGCGGTACAGTTTTGGTCTCCCCACCATGCAAAGGATATTGCTAAATTAGAAGGTGTTCAGCGTCGGGCAACGAAAATGATCCCTTCCTTGCGCAACAAATCCTACGAAGAAAGGCTTTCTACCCTTAACATGTTCTCTCTTGAGAAACGTCGCCTCCGAGGAAAACTGATCGAATGTTTTAAAATACTTAATGGTTTCACGAATGTAGACAGATCAACATTGTTTTTGATCGATGACACTTTGCGCACGAGGAACAATGGCGTAAAACTCAGATGTAGACAAGTAAATTCAGACTGCACCAAATTTTCTTCACCAACGTTGTAGTGCGAGAATGGAATAAGCTTCCACCATCAGTGGTCCAGTGTAACACGATTGACTCCTTCAAAAATAAGTTCGACCGTCACTTCCTTCAACTTAATATCAACTAGAGTAGAAATGCAACGTTTTGGAGTCTTCTGATTAATGTAAAATCACTTAGGTTTAAGGACAGACCGCCAAGTCTGGACCATGGGGTCTGTGTGGTCTGATTTTCTATGTAAATCTATCTAAATCTCTCTCTCTCTCTCTCTCTCTCTCTCTGTGTGTGTGTGTGTGTGTGTGTGTGTACGAGAAAGATATAAAAGTGGGGGTGTACTCTCATTCGGTGAGTATATGGTGAACGGCAATTCATAATAATAATAATAAAAATAATAATAATAATAATAATAATAATAATAATAATAATAATAAACCTCTTTAACTTTAAAAAATGCACCAAGACTCTTTACCCCTTGAGTGGTGTGGAAATAAGGGTCAAGTGTAATATTTTAATGTTCTTAGCGACCACTCCTTCCCCACTCCCTGGCCATCCCCAGCGGAACCTCACCATTCACCTGGATGACTCACATCAGAATTTGCTTGACGGTCCTGGCATTCCATATATAGGTACAGTCTCCATATTTTATCATAATTATGCCATATGACTGACATTGTATGGCACATGGCAGACACACACCAAAAAATGGCAGAAATGCGATAATTAAAGCAGGCAGAGCAACTGGCAACTGCGGTGTATTGGGGTGACTTGAGCTGACACCGTCGCGTTGGCAACGGTCCCAAGGGTGGTACAATTTTTTGTGAGTTCACTCCCAGATCGAGAATCAATAAAAAAAAAAAAAAAAACATATATGTTTTTATACAAGAGTGAGAGAGAAAGAGAGACACGGGGAGAGAGAGAGAGAGAGAGAGAGAGAGAGAGAGAGAGAGAGAGAGAGAGAGAGAGAGAGAGAGAGAGAGAGAGAGAGAGAGAGAGAGAGAGAGAGAGAGAGAGAGAGAGAGAGAGAGATAGAGAGAGAGAGAGAGAGAGAGAGAGAGAGAGAGAGAGAGAGAGAGAGAGAGAGAGAGAGAGAGAGAGAGAGAGAGAGAGAGAGAGAGAGAGAGAGAGAGAGAGAGAGAGAGAGAGAGAGAGAGAGAGAGAGAGAGAGAGAGAGAGAGAAGGGTGTGAGAGACACGGTGTGCGAGGTCAGTTGGAGACATAGCACCAGCGTCTAGCGGGCTGTCTACGTCAGAGCCACCACTTAAGATTTGCCGGACTATAGCCGTTTCATTCTATTCCTCCTCCTCCTCCTCCTCCTCCTCTCCCTTCCGGCCATCCATTATCAATATCCCTTTAAGCATGGTGGAGATGTGAGCAGCAGGTACAGAGTGACCACTGAGAGAAGGGAGAGGGGGAGGGGAGGGGCGGGGAGGGAAGGGAGTGGAGTGGAAATGAAAGGAAGGGAAGGGGATGGCAGGGAATGAAAGAGAAGGAAAGGGAATAGGAGGGAAGAAAAGGAAAACTAAAGGAGTGGAAAGCAATGGAGAATTGTGTGAAATATGTGAGACGGTGAAACGAAGGAAAGAGAGAAGGAAAGGAAAGAAAAGGGGAAGAGCAATAGTGGCAACAAGAAAGAAAGGGAGATACCTAAGGGCGTCTTCCATTTGACACAAAACCCGCAACCAGGTTCGGCTTTAAACCCAGACCCAGGTCCGGGTTTTCCCGCCGTAAATGGAACGCATTTAGGCGGATATGTAAACATTCTCCCTCTTCTTCTTTTGACCTGTCCTCCCCCTCTCGGGCGTCTTTCCTGTTTATTCACACACTTTTCCTTTCAATTGTGCTGAGTAGCTTAATTTTTCTTCACTGCAATACACTATCACACTTTACTTTTCAGTTTGTTGCTGGAATAACTTACTGACATTGCTAATCCGTGCACTTATTCAAGCATTTGTGCCCTTTTTTCCCAGGACTGCATCTCCATCCAACACGTACCGTGCGATTGCCCCGTTGTCCTCCTCCAGCCTCTTAGCCCACTCCTCCCTGGTGCTACTAATAACTCCCCTCTCTGTCTCTCATAGTTGCTGCATTCTACTATTAGGTGTTCGACTGATTCTTTCTCCCCTGTCCCACAGCTACAGTTCTGGTTTCCTTCCCTATTCCTGCCATTTAGCTGCGGGTTCTCGTTCTTGCTTTAAACATCAGCTTGCTCCCCAGTCTCCTACATGCCAGTCTACTCCTCTAGCTTGTGTCTTGCTGTACCATCTTAATGTCGACTCTTTTACTCTAAAATTCATAGGCCTAGCCTTCTTTTCACTTCTTTTCATCAGCAGACTTGTTTTTTTTTATTTTTCTTTTTGTTTGAGCTTGAGTTTCTTGTTAGAGAAAAAGGAAGATGAACAGGTTCATCTTCCCTTTTTTTTTTCTACAACAAAGAAGGCAGCTCAAGGGCACAAAAAAAGAAAACAATAATAAAAAAAGCCCGCTACTCGCTGCTCCCAAAAAATAATTAAAAGAGGTGGCGGAAAGAAAGATCAATTTCGGGAGGAGAGGTGTCCTGATACCCTATCAGGCTGATGGATAAATGGGTTTTCCGGGAAAGCAAACTCTTTCAACTTAGACATTAGATACTTGCCTGTGTCCCAGGGTAACAGGTTCTCACTTGACGCAGGCTTAAGGGCCAGAGACAAATAAGCGCTGAAGAACAACACACTTGTGAGACCAACACTAGCATGCTGCTCCACGGTGTGAGATCCTTACACACACACACACAAACATTTATAAGTTAGCACTAATCAACACCAAGGTGGCTCGGTTCATTATAAACAATGAACTTGAACACCAGGCATCATAACACAGATCAAACAACAGATTAATATGTAACCTCTTCACATGTGCAGACAATCACACACTTAAAATTCTGTACAAGATCACATACACTTACTTTGACATTGACCCACACAAATACTTACAGGACGCAAACAGTCAGCGTACTCGGAACACACTCAGCCAAAAATACCAAACATATCACACAAACACTGACACATGTACGGACTCATACTTTCCACGCACCACACGTGACTGGAACAGCCTCCCCCTACAGACTTTAGACTGCGGTACAATAGACTCATTCAGAAAACAAATACACACTCAGTTGTCGCAACACACCAAGACTAACTAGTAGTACACCTATTCATTTCCCTTCCCTACACACTCGGCACCCCAGTTCCCCCAGCAGCCAACACAAATATCCGTGTTATGCACCTGTATTGGTGCCCTGTGCATTACTTGTCAAGATCAAGACAACACACAGCTTATCAAATGCCTCCAACCTTACCTAATGATAACACTGCTGAACTATAACTCCCTCATTCACTCAGCACAAATAGGGTCATGAAAATCAAGATCAATTCTATCCTCCGGCATAAGAAAATAAAGCAAAACAACTGTAAAAATGCATTTATTTAACTAATAAAAACATTGAGCACAATTATCAACAGGTGCAATTTTTTTTTCTTATTACACAGATTAATCAAGAAAGAAACTGAATTTCAAGACATTGCTGGGCTCCCAGGAGTGATTGGGGACATTGATGGAACACGTTGACACGAAATTAAAAAATACACGAAACTATTAATAATGATTATCATAACTGGGTACATGTTAACTTTACATTTTTGACTCACTCTAAGATCAGAAGAAACTAATAATGACACCTACAGAGTTTGTGACTTGAGCAAGTTGATAAATCCTGCCAGGAGGTACTCAGGATGAAAGGGGGCCCTGCATGGAGACTTGTCCGGAGGGACCCTCGGACTTGGCGTTGTAGGGTGGGTGAGGCGACACCCCCCCAGCATATGCCACCTTTGATAGATGACTGTATATTGATAATCCAAATTGGATACTCTCTACAACAATTGGAATACTATTCATGCCTTCAAATTATACCTCGGCAACAAAAATATGATGGATAATAATTTTAAACAAAACTCGTCATTTAGGAAACTTAACCTATTTGGACCTATAGCCGCATTATTAGTTATCTTGTACTTATCTTGAACCCGCGACCAGCGTGACGGGAGAGGGTAAATCTTAAGAATTACCACTCCACCCCCTCCACCACCCCAGCCCCCCCTACCCCCCAAGACAAACCTGGGGACCTGTGGGGCACCGGAGTATTGGGGGGGGGGGCCCATATCACTGAAAAATGGCCTTCCAAAATTTCCCTAGAAAAATCCCTAAATCAGGAAAAATTCCCAAGTCTCGAAAGTAAGGAAAGTCCCTAACGCATACTCTTGTAGTCTATTCCAATATGACCTAGCATTCAATCTGTTGACGAGTGTCAGGCGTGTCATCAGATGGTGGGCATACTGCCCCCCCCCCCCTCCCCCCACCGCCGCCCTCCCAATCCGTCCCGCGGCGCGTAAGTTTTGACGGGCCACGCCACATGCAAATATATTTAAACTACTCCAACCGAACTTTACGACCTGCGCGCACTGACTTAGGAACTAGTTTGTAGGGTGCACTGCAAGGCAAGTATGAGGCTCAGTCTGTGTATAGAGGCGGTTGTGAAACAATAACAATGGACTTAGAAAATCCGAGCCACCTAACTCTATAATTAAAGAGGCTTGCCCCCCTGGCCCCTCCCCAAGGTAAAACGTATACGAAAATGCATTATAATAATAATTCTTTCACGTGCTAAATTACTACGAATATTGGTTTGGAGTGGTTATTCTGAAGTTTTGCCCAACTGATTACCATTTAAATATAATATTGAATTGTTACTGCTTCACTCATTGATAATCTAACCTAACTGGTATTTTTTTGTGATATCAGTGACCCAAATAACACAAAGTCACTGAAACAAACGATTCATCTTTACATTATGCATAAATGGGGGTTACCAATGATGATGAAAATTAACTGGGTAGGTAATGATAAATAATAAATCAACATGTATCGGCAATAAACACGTAAGTCACTGTAAGGTAAAGGTAAAGTTGGGGGCATATGCTATAGCAGCGCGTGGCCTCGGTGCTCATCTCCGTCGCATTGACCCTTGAGCCTGTGGTGGGAGGAAGCCCATTACCCCTCTACACAGCGCCAATGTGACACCCGGGTGGGTGCTATTCTGTATAAAACACAGCCGTCGCGTTTCACTCCCCTCCCTCGCCCGGCCACAAAACCCTTGCCCCGCCATACATATATGGCTCTCCACATATCTATTCATCCAATTGTTTTCGTTTAAAGCCACTACAGGCCTCTTGCTGGGCCCGAAATTAAAATTTCAACGCCCCGCCCACTGCACCACTTTTAACTTATTATTCATGGTTTTCGGCACATATCTATGGGTAAGTATGTAACTGGCATACAGTACCTACAATTTCGGATCACCAGGCACCACCTGGATGCAGTGGTTGTAGCAAAAAATACCCAAATATGGGAAATATGGCATGCAAATGGCGGCGGCGGCGATAGTCTTGGTCCTGGCCTGGGTCTTGGGTCGAAGTGATCTGGCTAACCCTGCTCGGCAGTGGGTCCCTCCGGTCACCCAGATCCTCTAAATGGGTGCAGGCTGCGGCGTCAGCTGATCGGTTCCGCTAAATGGAACACGCCAGATCACGACCCAGAAACGGGTTACGCTAAATGGAAGACGCTATAAGCCTCCCTATTCCTTAAGTAACCCCTTACGAAGTACACCCCGCTCCCCCTTCCCCCTTCCCCCTCCCTCCTCCCCTAAGCCTTTTGAAACTCTTCACTCGGCACTTTATCGACCGTCAACTTTTCTTCTCCTATGCTTCCGGCGGCTGTTTCAGTGTACTAATACCCCCATGAGGGCGCAGGAAGCGGCAATAAGAGCAATATATTGGATGTAAAAGTATTCCTTGCGCCAGACGAAGATCCCGGGGATAGGGATAGCCAAGATCTACAGTACCAGATCTCCTCACTTCCGACGTATTTTCGCAGATGCTGGCGCACTGACGTCACCAGGCTGTTCGAGGGTAGGTTCAACGGGGCTGATGGGATCAGTCGCTCTTCCAACCTCCGTGCATTAACAGCTAGCTGGCAGTCGCTCTCAGTTTCTCACCTCTGTCGAGCGGTATCTATCCACAGTGTTTTTCATAAGCGTGTCACAGACTTACGCTAATACATTATGACAATATGGCTTATTGTGCGGTTAACGGATGTTATTCAAACCAAAGAGAAAATAATCCGAATGTGATTTTTCATCGTTTCCCTGAAAATGAGAGAGAGAGAGAGAGAGAGAGAGAGAGAGAGAGAGAGAGAGAGAGAGAGAGAGAGAGAGAGAGAGAGAGAGAGAGAGAGAGAGAGAGAGAGAGAGAGTAAATTATGTACACACACACACACACACACACACACACACACACACACACACACACACACACACACACACACACACACACACACACACACACACACATGTAAGCTAGTAATAAGAATGGAGTAGAGGGTATCTACTCATAGCCATTGACAAGGCACATTATAAGAATCACATATAGAAAAAATATGAAGTAGGGAGATATACAAAATATTATAGCTGTTATGCGTACATTTGAGTTTGTGAGTACACACACACCACACACACAATACTACTACTACTACTACTAATGACAGCATCAACATCTGGGGGCAAATACGGGGTATTCTTGAGAGAGAGAGAGAGAGAGAGAGAGAGAGAGAGAGAGAGAGAGAGAGAGAGAGAGAGAGAGAGAGAGAGAGAGAGAGAGAGAGAGAGAGAGAGAGAGAGAGAGAGAGAGAGAGAGAGAGAGAGAGAGAGAGAGAGAGAGAGAGAGAGAGAGAGAGAGAGAGAGAGAATGGCAGCGCCATGAGAGAGAACGGGGAAAATATAATAGTTTCCCGTCTTCCTCACTGTCTCACAGCCAGCTGACGTCACAGGCTGCGCAGTGGAGGTAATGTGAGGAGACCTGATACTATAGATCTTGGGGATAGCGCGGGTATTGAAGACGGAAGCAGCGCGGGCGAGGGGCAGGGCCGATATACGTAGAATGGGAAGAGGGAGAGGCGGAGGAGATGGAAGAGGAAAGAAAGTAAAGAAGAAAGGGAGTTGAACAGGGGAAGGAAGATGAGGGGAATGGCGAGGGAGAGGAGGATAGTGAGGGTTATGGAAAGAGGTGTAGGAGGAGGAAGAGGAGAAGGATGTTAGATGGGAGGAGGTGACGGTGAAGGAAAACAAAGAATATTGCAGAACGAGCGAAGCGCGCGGTGCGTAATCATGCACATTCATCATTCCGTGTGCGTGCGTGCGTGCATGTGTGCGTGCGTCCAGCGGCCACACGGATTTCTTCCAAATTTGTGCTGAAATGGTTTTGTAAGTTATGGCACTCGAAAGTTTATGAGTCAGGGAGCTCGTGAAAAAATAAATCCAAATATGTTGCCCGTCATCAGAATGTTGTAAACAAACTGTCGAGCTGTGTCCGGGGCGGCACATCCTCGCGCGTGTTTGTTGCACCGTCGTACTCTTAATATTGACGTGTTGATGGCTGTGTGACAACGGCGGAGTGTGTTGTAGTGTTTTTAAGTGAGGGAACATGTGCATCATCGCTGAAGTAACAGTCCGTAGAGACTCAGAACAACTATCCCGGGTGTGTTCCGCCTCCTCGTCACGAATGAACGGTAGTGTATTCACACGACATGTTCCTCTTCGCCTTGCCATTGTTTGCCAGGCCTCCCATGATTGGCCGGATTGGTCTTTGCACACATGACATAGTCCGTCAGTCACTCTGGCCCTCGTGCTTCGATATGACTCGCCTCATCTCATCTTCTATACAGGATAGCTATGGTTGGCACCGTTGTACTTAGCAGCGACTGTGGACCTTCCATGGGTATAAAATAAATGTAAAAAATTAGGTTATAGTTTATATGAGTGAAAGAAAAGCTCCGACGCATTTATATATTAATTTTCATATGTATTCGAAAGAAGCACTGCAACATAAGTGGTATCAGGCATTTCATCTCATAAAGAAAAGTCTTCTGAGCATGGTGGCATAACCAGATTATAGATGAAATGCAATATAAGCAAAAATAATAATTTGAAATTTGAATAATGTACAAGAACAAGCCCCATCCTCCTTCAGAGCGACGCGCGCCTGGGCGTGGGCACACTGGCCGCTGCCTGCTGGTGCTGGCGTGGCACTGCGCCGTGCGTTCATGCTTTCATGTTCCCCACAACTATCACTTACTTATTTACCTCAGCTCCCTCATCAGTCGCTCCTCGCATCGTTACTTTGATTTACGAGTAAGCTCATTCTGTTACTACTCAAGAACTATGGAATAGTGACATTTATAGCAAGGGAACGGGGAGGAAAGATTGGCTGTGAGGGCGAAAAGAAAGAGCTCCTTAGAATACGAAGAATGAGTAGCGTGCTCGTTACTCGTCTTACTAAGATACACCTCGCACACTATTGCTTGATAAATCTTTAGCGGGTGCAGCAAAGGGAAGAGCAGCCATAAACGTGTACTTTAATTACGGCACGTGATGGACGCGGTATTGTTATTATTAACGAGCGAGGGACTCAAAAGCGAAACGGAGTGTACGAACATGAGATATGGCACGTGCTGACCCATAGTAGTAGTAGTGGCCTTATTATTATTATTATTATTATTATTATTATTATTATTACTATTACTATTATTATTATTATTATTATTATTATTATTATTATTATTATTATTATTATTATTATTATTATTATTATTATTACTATTATTATTATTACTATTATTATTATTATTATTATTATTATTATTATTATTATTATTATTATTATTATTATTATTATTATTATTATTATTATTATTATTATTATTATTATTATTATTATTATTATTATTATTATTATTATTATTATTATTATTATTATTATTATTATTATTATTATTATTATTACTATTATTATTATTATTACTATTATTATTATTATTATTATTATTATTATTATTATTATTATTATTATTATTATTATTATTAATATTACTATTAATATTAATATTATTATTATTATTATTATTATTATTATTATTATTATTATATTCTTCTTTCTATTACTATTACTATTATTATTATTATTATTATTATAATTATTATTATTATTATTATTATTATTATTACTATTATTATTATTATTATTATTATTATTATTATTATTATTATTATTATTATTATTATTATTATTATTATTATTATTATTATTATTATTATTATTATTATTATTATAAGTAGTAACATACTTAGTGCTCGAAAAATTATTAGTAGCAGTATTAGTAGCAGTAGTGGTAGTCGTCGTAGTAGTAGTAGTAATAGAAATAGTAGTAGCCAGGGTTGTTTGATTTAAATAAAGTTGATTTAAATCACTGATCTAAATCAAGATTTAAATCAGATGATTTAAAAAAAATCATTGATTTAAATCAAAATCATTGATTTAAATTAAAATTTATATTATTTGATTTTTTTTTTTTCATTGAATTAAATCTTAATCTTATTACAGGGCAACAATATATAATGGAAAAATAAACAAAGAAAACACTCTCTAACTTTGATATCAATGTTTTCCCTGTCAACTTCAGAAATTTTCCTGAGCTGATATAGATATATTTCTTCAGTCAGCCACACATGGTCCGTCAAGTCACAAGAACATGACGTTGACCGCCTTTTTGACCTTATCTTGCTGAGGCAGAGTGATGGTTTCAAAAGTATTTTACAACATGAGCCACATGTTCTTCTATGTTACCAATTTCCAAATCATGCGCCAAAACATTCAGAATGTGTGCAGGGCAACCATCGGTTAGCAATTTCAGTTCATATGCTTGTCATTGCTTTCTCATCTTGTTGACATCGGTTGTATTAGATGCTTATGTTTGTCCTCATATAGCAAGTTTCTCACCCAATGGATATTCGTTTTTATGCCTCCATGGTCTAGTGGTCCGTGCCTAACTACGAATCCGCGGTTATGGGTTCGAATCCCAACCTGGGCAGTCGGCGTGGAGCTCACCCAGCTGCTCATCCTCCCTTTCGGTCTGGTCGTTAAATGGATACCTGGGGAAACCTGGGGAAGGTAAACTGTGGTAACCTGGATGTCACGGTGACCCTGTGTCCCGGAGTGATGGGCTCTTCCCACCAATAGCTCAAGGGCCATTGTTACGGAGATGAGCACTGCGGCCACGCTCAGCTGTAGCGCATGCCCCCATCTTTACTCTTTTGGTTGGTCCCAACCAATTGGTGGCGCAGGCAACTGTTTTATATTGCCGCCATCTTGCTCCCCCCCACCCACCCACCCCGTGCTTCACTTGATCTCTTCAGAGAGTTTCGCTGGAGTCCGGTTGATAAGCAATCATGAGGACAGCATGTGCGTGGTCTTGGCAACTCCAAACACTCAAATGAATTAAAGAAAAGCTATTAAAAGGGACAAAAATCACCAACTCTAGGAAGTGGCAGTAAAATAAATATCTGAAACATATACCCCTGTTTTTTAAAGAATCATTTCACATACATACATGGATCATCCACAGCCTTTTCCGATGCTTTCATTTGAAGCTGATGTCATTTTTCTTTGTGCAGTTTCAGTGAGGACATGTCCAAAACATGACATGATCTGATTAGACTGTTAAGATACTAGAGAGAGTTGTGGTGTGGTGCTGGCCAGTGGCTGGCTGGCTGCGAATGGTCAGTCTTAGGACTGCCTCAAACAGCCAGCCAGGTTATTTATCATGATGGAATATGATTCAAGAATGCTTCAATATGTGTTTGAAACTAGTGTAGAGAATATTGACGTTTATATTATTTTGATTATTTTCATTTATAAAAAAATGAAAAAAAAAATATCTGGTTAAAAATAAGAAAAAAATCCGATTTTTTTTAAATAAAAAAATTAACAACCCTGGTAGTAGTAGTAGTAGTAGTAGTAGTAGTAGTAGTAGCAATAGTAGCAGTAGTAATAGCAGTAGTAATAGCAGTAGTAGTAGTAGTAGTAGTAGTAGTAGCAGCTGACGCCCGTCTTGGTATCTGTTGAATAATGTGTCCGTAGAGTTTTCCAAGCCACTTCCGTAACGAGCTCTTTGTCTTGTAGCCGTTGGAAAGTTGTGGATCTGGTGAACATCTTGCCGAGAAACCTTATGTGATCAGTCTGCTCGTGATACATCTACAGATTTCTCCTTGGCCGCCTCGCAAAACATACGTATTAAAGTGATCCTTTAAGATGGTTATTATCTATAGATAAAATATTCATTCATCTTTCTCACCATCACTTGACGGAGTATAATGAATGACCGGAATATGATGAATCATTTGCCAAATTGAACAAAGGAGAAGGAAGGAAAGGACTCACACCCCTCCACACATTTATAGAACTCCTTTTCTTTACAAACATTTATCAGTGAGTCAGTGAGTCGGTAGTGAAGATATACATACATCTGTACCACGTCGCCTTATTCTATCCTCGTTCTTTTTCTGGTGTACTTATTTTGGTGCTCACATGCTTCATCCTTTCTGATTTAATTTTGTATATTGAATGTGTTGGAGTAATTTACTTATGGAGTCATAATAACACCTTTCCTACCTCCCCGTGTGTTATTTTTTGTATTAATTTTTGTATTAATTCAACGGCCATTTGCAACATATCAACGCCTCCACATTAATAGAGAGAGAGAGAGAGAGAGAGAGAGAGAGAGAGAGAGAGAGAGAGAGAGAGAGAGAGAGAGAGAGAGAGAGA
The DNA here is from genome assembly GCF_024679095.1 of Eriocheir sinensis. Lineage (NCBI taxonomy): Eukaryota > Metazoa > Arthropoda > Malacostraca > Decapoda > Varunidae > Eriocheir > Eriocheir sinensis. Next base: position 38,188 of record NW_026110363.1, on the reverse strand, counting down.
GAGAGAGAGAGAGAGAGAGAGAGAGAGAGAGAGAGAGATTGAGATTGAGATTCAAGGAACTAAGATCATTTAGGACGAAAAATCATATTACTGAAACACACACACACACACACACACACACACACACACACACACACACACACACACACACACACACGAAGACACACACGGCACTTTTATGCTTCTTTATTGATACAAACGAGAACAGGTGTGTGTAAACTGCATGATGAGAAACAAGAGGAGAGAAAAGGAAAACTGAAAATGTTTGTTGCTGTTTCATGAAGAATAATTAGAAAAATGTATGAACAAACGAGACTAGATTGTTTACTCTCATGACCTAACGCTAAAAAGAAAAGTAACGAGTAGGCGAGTAAGAAAATTGAGAGAGGTGAAAAGCGTAACAGGTTTCCGTAATATAACAGAAATACAGGTGTGTAAGGTATCTGCTTCTCGCCGACACGTGTTTCAATACACATTCTTCCTCCTGAAGGTTGAAATAAAAGGGACGTAAAAAAAAGAGATCCAATCAGTAGCAATGTATATTCCTTGGCTATTATGCAAAAAACTGAGTATTGCACTGGAAATAAAGGAGTTGGAGTAATGATCATATTTATCTTCTGCTTTAAAAATGTGAAAATATGCTTTGGAGCAGAATATAGAGAGAGTGGAATGAACTTATAATAGATATATTTTTCCGTTAAATAGTGGAATGAGAACCCCTTGCATATTTATTCCTTTTTAATATACAATACAGAAAATAACACACGGGGAGGTAGGAAAGGTGTTATTATGACTCCATAAGTAAATTACTCCAACAAATTCAATATACAAAGTTAAATTAGAGAGGATGAGGCATGTGAACACTACGTATCACCAAAATAAGTACACCAGAAAAAGAACGAGGATAGAATAAGGCGACGTGGTACAGCCGTATATATAATCGGACCAGTATATTCTGTCTCAGAGTAAAAAAAAAAAAAAAAAATAAAAACTCAGCCGAATCAGAAAATGTGTAATGAAATCAGAATAAGAATAGTTCCGCTAAAAAAAGTACAACAGACAAATATATCGAGGTAGAAAAAGTGTAGTTTGGATTCTGTGATTAGATTCATCCGATAAAAAGAAGTAAAAAAGAGACAAAAAATTGAAATAGAAAAGATGTTAAGATAATACAACAGAAAAAAACAGTGAAAAAGGACAAAAATGGAAAAAAATGCAGTGGGCAATTAATAAAAGGAAGGAACTCTAACGAAAACCTGCCGAAAAAATAACCTGAACAGACAATTCAAACAAAAAACTAAAATAGTGGCGGCTCAAAATACAATAAAAGACCTTTAATCCGTATTTTTTTTCCCTTCCTCGAGTGTTTGGAGAATTGGTGCATTAGTAGTAACAAATGTACGGAAGTGGGGGGGACGGGAAGTGGGGGGGACTGGAAGTGGGGGTTGGGGGGGTCAGCGGTCAGCGGGGGGGTTACGGAAGTGGGGGTAATTGGAAGTGGGGGGGACTGGAAGTGGGGGTTGGGGGGGTCAGCGGTCAGCGGGGGGGTTACGGAAGAGGGGGTATCTGGACCCCCCCCCGACCCACCCCCCCCCCCCACCCATCTCTTTTACCTTTTCACACCCCCCTCTCGGACTAGCGTACGGAAGCGGAAGGGTGCCCAGCAGGGAGGGAGGGGGGGTGACGGGAGAAGGGGTACTTGAAGGGTTAAGATAAGATCTTTGACCCTCGAATGACCACCAGATTATAATCACGGAAAAGGTTAAGGACATTAGGTTAATGACCAGGCTGAAATATGAATTTACTCTCTAATGCAAGTCCGAAAATAAAATAAAAAATCGCCATTGAACGTAAGACTCGATAAATTATTTAAGTTTTTGCTGGATGTATTGTATCATTATCTTCTTATTTCTCATTTCTCAACTTGTTTCTTCTTATTTCTTTCCTCAACTTATATATATTTTTTTTTACTCCGGTTATTTGGTGCCATCTAACCCTAAACACTGCAGCACCAAGTCTTTTTTTTTCTGATTTTGCATTAATTAATGTCTTATATCTCATTTCTTAACTTATTTCTTCTTATTTCTTTTCTCAACTTGCATTTCTTTATATTTTCTGTCTGCTCTTTGGTGTCATATGATCTTAGACGTTGCCGCATCGAGTTTACCTTTTTCCGTGAAAAAGGGATCATGTGTGTGTGTGTGTGTGTGTGTGTGTGTGTGTGTGTGTGTGTGTGTGTGTGTGTGTGTTCCATTCCCCTCCGATTCTTGAGAAATCTGCGGCTAGCTCGAAATTTTGTGGGCCATCTTTTTTAGCCGATTATATGCTCCGAAGCGGAATTTAGTGAGGATTCTTATGGTATCTTCAAATTCCTCATACGTCTATTAGTTCCCGAGTTACACCGAGAAAACTGAATTTTTTTTTCTCTCGTCAGAGTAGCATAACAAATAAAAATCACTCATTAATTAATGTCTTATATTTCATTTCTTAACTTATTTCTTCTTATTTCTTTTCTCAACTTGCATTTCTTTATATTTTCTGCCTGCTCTTCGGTGTCATATGACCTTAGACGTTGCCGCATCGAGTTTACCTTTTTCCGTGAAAAAGGGATCATGTGTGTGTGTGTGTGTGTGTGTGTGTGTGTGTGTGTGTGTGTGTTCCATTCCCCTCCGATTCTTGAGAAATCTGCGGCTAGCTCGAAATTTTGTGGGCCATCTTTTTTAGCCGATTATATGCTCCGAAGCGGAATTTAGTGAGGATTCTTATGGTATCTTCAAACTCCTCATACGTCTATTAGTTCCCGAGTTACACCGAGAAAACTGAATGTTATTCTCTCGTCAGAGTATCCTAACAAATAAAAATCACTCAGAGCTCCTCATCTACGTTCCTTAGAAAGATTGCCATATGGTACTATTTAGAAACTTATCCCAACAACTGCAAATCTGACGCACTTTCATCGAAAACTTAATTTTTAATAATTTTTTATTTACTTTTATGACGCGTTTCGCGTCATCGTCCGCCAGAACCTTTTACCCTTGATGACATGAAATGCGTCATCGTGCGCGAGAGGGTTAAATAAGTCAGATTTATCTCAAATTCACTGTCTGGGCAGACAAATATTCGGAAAAGAGAAGGCAAACCAGTTTGTAGATATATATAAATATGCCGTATATTCACGTCCTTATGGATATCTTCTTGTTGATTAGGGTATAAATACTCCTGAATCCCTACAGTTTCGCTCAAACATTGTTGGAGAGCCTCCCAGATGAACGCGTATTCCAATGGTGAACTCCAGGAAAAAGGAACTCTTACACGTTCTATACTCCCAACATAACGAACCCTGTGGTTTAAGCTCTCAGCTACTTCTGATCTTACTCTCTTAAGCCTTTGCAGTTACTTTCTTAAACCCTCGAAGTCCGCCTTCCTGAAGTCAGGTATTAAGTGTTGTTTCTGCTGACTCTATCCTCCCATTTAATATTAAATTTAATTTCCTTATGATCACTGTTACCTAATGAACCCCCAACCTCAATGTTGCTTATTATGTCCTCTTTATTAGTTAACAACAAATCCAAAATATTTTCTTCCCTCGTTCGCACTGTTTTGTATATAGAACGAACTTACATTAGCTGAACTCACACTGTTTTGATTATAGAACGAACTTACATTAGCTGAACTCACACTGTTTTGAATATAGAACGAACTTACATTAGCTGATCTCACACTGTTTTGAATATAGAACGAACTTACATTAGCTGAACCCACACTCCTGGAAGAAGCTAAAATTGTCTAAAGGCTACAATAAAATCAATATGACCGATGAAGATACGGCACGTCACAATGAACAAACTCACTGTCTTCTCTGTAAATACGGGTTTTAAAAGGTAAAGGAGTAAAACATCATGACCATGAAAAATCAGGAAACAATTACATTGAAGCTTATTGTAATAGATGCAACCTTCAAATGAAAAATCACAAATTGCAGCGCACTCTCATTGCACATTATGCGGATTACGACATGACGTTAATCCCGCGTGAATTAACGCTACCTGGCTTTGAAAATCAAACTAAGACCAAAACATTCAGTTCAGAAATACCATGAAGTCATCATAAATGACATGAGATTTATTGACACGTATGTCTTTATGTCTGGTTCACTCGCGGCTTTAGCGAACCAATTCATCAGCACTGGGAACGAGCCCATGTGCACACAACAGATGTTGAAAGATGTGCCAGCACCTGCGTTACCATTATTGATCAAGGGAAAGCAGGTTTTTTGTTATGACTATATGGACTCGATGGAACGACTTTCTGAGACACGTCTTCCATCCCGCGAAGATTTTTTTCAATTCGCTTCAAGAAGCAGAACTTTCCGAAAGTGATTATAAACATGCTCAGAATGTTTGGAAAGTAGCTGGATGTCAGAGCCTGATGGACTATTTGTTGCTTTATGTAAAAGTGGATGTTGGCCTTCTATGTGATGTCTTCCTAGAGTGGAGAGGTATTTTGAAAACCCAGTGGAGGTTGGATATTGTAAATTATGTTAGCCTGCCAGGATTTGCCTATGACTCTTTTTTGTTAAAAACACAGCAGGAATTAGAGATGCATAGTAGCCACATATCATTGCATTCAAACAAATGTGCGTGGGGGCTACACAAGTGTTGTGCGTCGTTTTGTACGCACCAATAACATCTACGCGAACCCTCAGTTTAATCCAAAACATGATAGTAACACTTTCCTTTCATATCTTGACTTCAACAGTCTTTATCCCACTGTAATGCAAGAGAAGTTACCATGTGGAGATATGAGAAAACTAGATGAGACAGAAATGCACTGGTTTTTGAGCGGGAGGGGGGCTAGGTCAATCAAGCAACCGATGGCGATTTTGGATACCTCATTCTGTGCAATACTGAGGCTGTCTCACGTGAAGTCATTGAGAAAACGGATGACCTCCCACTGACCATCAGAAGACACAATATCATCAATAGAGATATATCGTCAGCCGCACACGAATGGTATGAAGAAGAAAACCGTCCAGTACCGTGTAAGAACATAAAACAGATTGGAACACATGTTGCTCAGGAGAAAATACTGTTTGCTCTGTCCCTCCTTAAACTGCTATTCAACTAGGCCGGGTTGTTAAAAAGTGCATGCTATTTATATGTTTCAGCAAAAGCACTTTCTTGCGGACTTCATTCAGGATAACATAGAAGCCCGCAAAAGTGCTACTTGCCCTATCAAGAAAACTGCAAACAAATGTATTTCAAACAGCATTTTTGGTCGATACCTGATGAACGCGGCCAAATATAGTGAAGACATAGATATTGTCACCAACCGCGAAAAGTTTTTGAAGCTGGCCGAAGTCCTTACTTTAAACGCGTTGTACCCTCAATGATGGTCATGTAGTTGTAGTTCGCCATAAGAAATATTCACAGGCGAATCATCAAACTACATTGGCTACTACGTCCTAGAGCTGTCAAGCTGCGACTATATGATTTCTTTTACAGTATCATGAAGGCTCATTACGGGGATCGGGCGAAACTAGTGTATTGTGACACTGATTCCTTAATAACAGAAACTGAAACTCCTGATCTATTAACAGAGTACTCGCAGGAACCCTTTAAAAGCTATATAGACACAAGTAACTTTAGCTCCTCACATTCCTTGTACAACACAGACAACAAAGGCAAGCTCGGATTTCTCAAGTCTGAAGTGAGGGAAAGAACCATCTCAGAATTTGTAGGTGTAAGAACAAAGTGCTACTCCATCCCCATGGCAGACAGTGACCGGTTGAGTTCAGCTAAGAGCGTTCCAAAGCTCATAAAGAAAAAAATTGCTCATCAGCGATACAAAGACGTCCTATTCAGAAGCAAACATTTACCTTTGGCTATCAGGGATTCACAGTGCGTAATGGACGAATGAGTACAGTAAAATATCCCAAGAGAGGGATATCTGTAGTTCAGGACAAAAGACACTGCTTTAGCACCTTGGAGTTACGACCTTACGGTCATCCCGATAATTCTACAGGGTAGAGGAGGAGGAGGAAGAGAAGCTGTAATCATAATTTGACCAAATTCCAATAAACATTGAGTTGGTTTGACTTGTTTATATGTCCTTTATCAAAAATGAATGAAAAAAACAATAATTGTCTTAAAATTTATTCGATTTGTGGAAACATGTAGACAAAACGCGTCTATGTTTCGATCTGGCTCATATAAAAAAATAAAAAAAGACTCGCGAAATGTGCGCGGCGGCGGCAGCAGCGGGTCCTGCGGCGACATCATGCGACGACAGGATGCGACAGGATTGCGTGGGCTCGGGGCGGGGCGGGGCGGGGCGGCAGCACGCTACCAAGTTATTCTAAAAGAGAAATGAGACACTGGATTTGTCTCTACTATGAACCGGACATGATAGTGTTCTTAGATAGTTATGCTCTCGACCTCAAATTATACTCTGATTATTTTAAATATATTGCTTACCCTGGGCTCAGGATATATAAAATGCATTTCGACTTCAAAGCACGCGAAGCGATGTGTGGGGCTTATGTCGTGTACTTTGCCTACAATGTTTCACACTTGGGTGTAAGAGAAACTCTTGAAAAAATTTGTATGGAGTTTTCCAAGACCGAATATTCGAGGAATGATGAACACGTGATGAGATTCGCTTACAGCAAGTTTATAATGCCCGTATGACATCAAACATTTAACACGTGTTCATAAAAGTAAGTATTGACTTTATTGATTTTCATATTGAAGTGTATTACATTCCATGAAGCTATTCTCAGCATAAATAATTTTCTAGTTCCTTTATCGTGGTTTGTATAACACGCTTAAATCAGTGGTCTGGCTCCATACAGGACCTCACTCGTCACCACCACTAGCCCCAGTGCTGCCGCCCCCCCCCCCCCCCCGCCCCGAGCCCACGCAATCCTGTCGCATCCTGTCGTCGCATGATGTCGCCGCAGGACCCGCTGCTGCCGCCGCCGCGCACATTTCGCGAGTCTTTTTTTTTATTTTTTTATATGAGCCAGATCGAAACATAGACGCGTTTTGTCTACATGTTTCCACAAATCGAATAAATTTTAAGACAATTATTGTTTTTTTCATTCATTTTTTGATAAAGGACATATAAACAAGTCAAACAAACTCAATGTTTATTGGAATTTGGTCAAATTATGATTACAGCTTCCTTCTCTTCCTCCTCCTCCTCTACCCCTGTAGAATTATCGGGATGACCGTAAGGTCGTAACTCCAAGGTGCTAAAGCAGTGTCTTTTGTCCTGAACTACAGATATCCCTCTCTTGGGATATTTTACTGTACTCATTCGTCCATTACGCACTGTGAATCCCTGATAGCCAAAGGTAAATGTTTGCTTCTGGAATAGAACGTCTTTGTATCGCTGATGAGCAATGTTTTTTTTTCTTTATGAGCTTTGGAACGCTCTTAGCTGAACTCAACCGGTCACTGTCTGCCATGGGGATGGAGTAGCACTTTGTTCTTACACCTACAAATTCTGAGATGGTTCTTTCCCTCACTTCAGACTTGAGAAATCCGAGCTTGCCTTTGTTGTCTGTGTTGTACAAGGAATGTGAGGAGCTAAAGTTACTTGTGTCTATATAGCTTTTAAAGGGTTCCTGCGAGTACTCTGTTAATAGATCAGGAGTTTCAGTTTCTGTTATTAAGGAATCAGTGTCACAATACACTAGTTTCGCCCGATCCCCGTAATGAGCCTTCATGATACTGTAAAAGAAATCATATAGTCGCAGCTTGGACAGCTCTAGGACGTAGTAGCCAATGTAGTTTGGATGATTCGCCTGTGAATATTTCTTATGGCGAACTACAACTACATGACCATCATTGAGTGGTACAACGCGTTTAAAGTAAGGACTTCGGGCCAGCTTCAAAAACTTTTCGCGGTTGGTGACAATATCTATGTCTTCACTATATTTGGCCGCGTTCATCAGGTATCGACCAAAAATGCTGTTTGAAATACACTTGATTGCAGTTTTCTTGATAGGGCAAGTAGCACTTTTGCGGGCTTCTATGTTATCCTGAATGAAGTCCGCAAGAAAGTGCTTTAACAAAACATATAAATAGCCTGCACTTTTTAACAACCCGGCCTAGTTGAATAGCAGTTTAAGGAGGGACAGAGCAAACAGTATTTTCTCCTGAGCAACATGTGTTCCAATCTGTTTTATGTTATTACACGGTACTGGACGGTTTTCTTCTTCATACCATTCGTGTGCGGCTGACGATATATCTCTATTGATGATATTGTGTCTTCTGATGGTCAGTGGGAGGTCATCCGTTTTCTCAATGACTTCACGTGAGGCAGCCTCAGTATTGCACAGAATGAGGTATCCAAAATCGCCATCGGTTGCTTGATTGACCTAGCCCCCTCCGCTCAAAACCAGTGCATTTCTGTCTCATCTAGTTTTCTCATATCTCCACATGGTAACTTCTCTTGCATTACAGTGGGATAAAGACTGTTGAAGTCAAGATATGAAAGGAAAGTGTTTCTATCATGTTTTGGATTAAACTGAGGGTTCGTGTAGATGTTATTGGTGCGTACAAAACGACGCACAACACTTGTGTAGCCCCCACGCACATTTGTTTGAATGCAATGATATATGTGTGGGCTACTAAGCATCTCTAATTCCTGCTGTGTTTTTAACAAAAAAGAGTCATAGGCAAATCCTGGCAGGCTAACATAATTTACAATATCCAACCTCCACTGGGTTTTCAAAATACCTCTCCACTCTAGGAAGACATCACATAGAAGGCCAACATCCACTTTTACATAAAGCAACAAATAGTCCATCAGGCTCTGACATCCAGCTACTTTCCAAACATTCTGAGCATGTTTATAATCACTTTCGGAAAGTTCTGCTTCTTGAAGCGAATTGAAAAAATCTTCGCGGGATGGAAGACGTGTCTCAGAAAGTCGTTCCATCGAGTCCATATAGTCATAACAAAAAACCTGCTTTCCCTTGATCAATAATGGTAACGCAGGTGCTGGCACATCTTTCAACATCTGTTGTGTGCACATGGGCTCGTTCCCAGTGCTGATGAATTGGTTCGCTAAAGCCGCGAGTGAACCAGACATAAAGACATACGTGTCAATAAATCTCATGTCATTTATGATGACTTCATGGTATTTCTGAACTGAATGTTTTGGTCTTAGTTTGATTTTCAAAGCCAGGTAGCGTTAATTCACGCGGGATTAACGTCATGTCGTAATCCGCATAATGTGCAATGAGAGTGCGCTGCAATTTGTGATTATTATAATTTGAAGGTTGCATCTATTACAATAAGCTTCAATGTAATTGTTTCCTGATTTTCATGGACCTGATGTTTTACTCCTTTACCTTTTAAAACCCGTATTTACAGAGAAGACAGTGAGTTTGTTCATTGTGACGTGCCGTATCTTCATCGGTCATATTGATTTTATTGTAGCCTTTAGACAATTTTAGCTTCTTCCAGGAGTGTGGGTTCAGCTAATGTAAGTTCGTTCTATATTCAAAACAGTGTGAGATCAGCTAATGTAAGTTCGTTCTATATTCAAAACAGTGTGAGTTCAGCTAATGTAAGTTCGTTCTATAATCAAAACAGTGTGAGTTCAGCTAATGTAAGTTCGTTCTATATACAAAACAGTGCGAACGAGGGAAGAAAATATTTTGGATTTGTTGTTAACTAATAAAGAGGACATAATAAGCAACATTGAGGTTGGGGGTTCATTAGGTAACAGTGATCATAAGGAAATTAAATTTAATATTAAATGGGAGGATAGAGTCAGCAGAAACAACACTTAATACCTGACTTCAGGAAGGCGGACTTCGAGGGTTTAAGAAAGTAACTGCAAAGGCTTAAGAGAGTAAGATCAGAAGTAGCTGAGAGCTTAAACCATAGGGTTCGTTATGTTGGGAGTATAGAACGTGTAAGAGTTCCTTTTCCTGGAGTTCACCATTGAATACGCGTTCATCTGGGAGGCTCTCCAACAATGTTTGAGCGAAACTGTAGGGATTCAGGAGTATTTATACCCTAATCAACAAGAAGATATCCATAAGGACGTGAATATACGGCATATTTATATATATCTACAAACTGGTTTGCCTTCTCTTTTCCGAATATTTGTCTGCCCAGACAGTGAATTTGAGATAAATCTGACTTATTTAACCCTCTCGCGCACGATGACGCATTTCATGTCATCAAGGGTAAAAGGTTCTGGCGGACGATGACGCGAAACGCGTCATAAAAGTAAATAAAAAATTATTAAAAATTAAGTTTTCGATGAAAGTGCGTCAAATTTGCAGTTGTTGGGATAAGTTTCTAAATAGTAACATATGGCAATCTTTCTAAGGAACGTAGATGAGGAGCTCTGAGTGATTTTTATTTGTTAGGATACTCTGACGAGAGAATAACATTCAGTTTTCTCGGTGTAACTCGGGAACTATTAGACGTATGAGGAATTTGAAGATACCATAAGAATCCTCACTAAATTCCGCTTCGGAACATATATTCGGCTAAAAAAGTTGGCCCACAAAATTTTGAGCAAGCAGCAGATTTCTCAAGAATCAGAGGGGAATGGAACACACACACACACACACACACACACACACACACACACACACACACACACGATCCCTTTTTCACGGAAAAAAGTAAACTCGATGCGGCAACGTCTAAGGTCATATGACACCGAAGAGCAGGCAGAAAATATAAAGAAATGCAAGTTGAGAAAAGAAATAAGAAGAAATAAGTTAAGAAATGAAATATAAGACATTAATTAATGAGTGATTTTTATTTGTTATGCTACTCTGACGAGAGAAAAAAAATTCAGTTTTCTCGGTGTAACTCGGGAACTAATAGACGTATGAGGAATTTGAAGATACCATAAGAATCCTCACTAAATTCCGCTTCGGAGCATATAATCGGCTAAAAAAGATGGCCCACAAAATTTCGAGCTAGCCGCAGATTTCTCAAGAATCGGAGGGGAATGGAACACACACACACACACACACACACACATGATCCCTTTTTCACGGAAAAAGGTAAACTCGATGCGGCAACGTCTAAGGTCATATGACACCGAAGAGCAGGCAGAAAATATAAAGAAATGCAAGTTGAGAAAAGAAATAAGAAGAAATAAGTTAAGAAATGAAATATAAGACATTAATTAATGAGTGATTTTTATTTGTTAGGCTACTCTGACGAGAGAAAAAAAAAATTCAGTTTTCTCGGTGTAACTCGGGAACTAATAGACGTATGAGGAATTTGAAGATACCATAAGAATCCTCACTAAATTCCGCTTCGGAGCATATAATCGGCTAAAAAAGATGGCCCACAAAATTTCGAGCTAGCCGCAGATTTCTCAAGAATCGGAGGGGAATGGAACACACACACACACACACACACACACACACACACACACACACACACACACACACACACATGATCCCTTTTTCACGGAAAAAGGTAAACTCGATGCGGCAACGTCTAAGATCATATGACACCAAAGAGCAGACAGAAAATATAAAGAAATGCAAGTTGAGAAAAGAAATAAGAAGAAATAAGTTAAGAAATGAGATATAAGACATTAATTAATGCAAAATCAGAAAAAAAAAAAGACTTGGTGCTGCAGTGTTTAGGGTTAGATGGCACCAAATAACCGGAGTAAAAAAAAATATATATAAGTTGAGGAAAGAAATAAGAAGAAACAAGTTGAGAAATGAGAAATAAGAAGATAATGATACAATACATCCAGCAAAAACTTAAATAATTTATCGAGTCTTACGTTCAATGGCGATTTTTTATTTTATTTTCGGACTTGCATTAGAGAGTAAATTCATATTTCAGCCTGGTCATTAACCTAATGTCCTTAACCTTTTCCGTGATTATAATCTGGTGGTCATTCGAGGGTCAAAGATCTTATCTTAACCCTTCAAGTACCCCTTCTCCCGTCACACCCTCCCTCCTCCTGCTGGGCACCCTACTCCCGTCACCTCTCGCTTCCGTACGCTAGTCCGAGAGGGGTGAGAAGTGAAAAAAAGAGATGGGTGTGGGGGGCTGGGGGGGGTCCAGATACCCCCTCTTCCGTAACCCCCCCGCTGACCGCTGACCCCCCCAACCCCCACTTCCAGTCCCCCCCACTTCCAAATTACCCCCACTCCCGTAACCCCCCCGCTGACCGCTGACCCCCCCAACCCCCACTTCCAGTCCCCCCCACTTCCGTACATTTGTTACTACTTGCATTATATTTCATCACACCAGCAAGGCCTCACCCCCCGGCACCATGGGGGGGGGGCAGGGAAGGGTCACAGTGCTGCACCTCGACTCTTTCTTAATACTCTTTTCGCGCCTTCTGAAGTTTGAATTTTATTTTACTCATTTTGGAATGTAGTTTTCCTCTTTTCCGTTTTTTTTTATGATACTTGTTTATATTGTCATTATTCCTCCTTTCATTCTTTTGTTCACTACCTTTTCCTCCTTCTCTTCCTCCTTCTCTTCTTCCTCCCTCCTCCTCCTCTCTCTGTTTTTTGTAGGGAGGACGAAAAAAGAGAGAAAGAGGGATGAGGGAGGTGGAGGAGGGCGTAGGCTGAAAAGACTTTGATATTCTTTTATCAATATTTTTATCCCTCCAGTAACCCCCAAAGGAAGGGAAAGGCAATATTTGAGGGATGGAGAAACATTCGCGACTTTCTGAAACTTTTAAGATTATTTTGTGAATCTGTTACTGTATTGCCATTGTCTTTCTTCCCTAGGGTGGTAGGTTGATAGTTTGAAAATAAACAATTTCGATGATTTCGGTGTTAATAATGAATGAGGTTAGTGTACAAGGGATGGTTACTTTTGTTTGAATAGAGAATTTTTTTTTTTTTTTTTTTTAGTTACCGATGGGTGACGTGAAGGTAATAGTGTTTGAAATGGTAATGAGAATATAGAGATGTTGATAACGATAGTGTTAGAACTTAAGAAATGGTAGTAGTGGTAGTGGTGGTAGTAGTAGTAGTAGTAGTAGTAGTAGTAGTAGTAGTAGTAGTAGTAGTAGTAGTAGTAGCAGTAGTAGTAGTAATAGTAGTAGTAGTAGTCGTAGTAATCGTAGTAGTAGTCGTAGTAATAGTAGTAGTAATAGTAGCAGTAGGAGTAGTAGTAATTGTAATAGTAGTAGTAGTAGTAGTAGTAGTGGTACTAATAGTAGTAGTCGTAGTAATAGTAGTAGTAATAGTAGCAGCAGCAGATGTAGTAGTAGTAGTAGTAGTAGTAGTAGTAGTAGTAGCAGTAGTAGTTGTAGTAGTAGTAGTCGTAGTAATAGTAGTAGTAATAGTAGCGGTAGGAGTAGTAGCAATAGTAATTAGGCTGGAGTAGGTAGGAAGACACTACCGAACGGGCGCAAGCCACTCCCGGTGAGATATATATGGGAGGTTAGAAGGGAGCTGAAGCCCTCCAAAGACCCTTCCCATGTCCTCACTAACCGTTTCCCTATTGTCTCACCAACACCGGAGAGTAGTTCAGTATGCTCTCTAAAGACAGATCCTCTCTCTATCCACACCACACTACATTCACACAACATACACACCTTTTCCAAAAATTCCAATTTCAAAATGGCTCAAATAAGCATTGCCTCGGAGTCCCCGCCTTGGGGGGGGACCACAAATTCCCCCAGGGAGGACTCCCCTTCTGGCTGCCGACCCGAGAGGTGTCTTGATAACTCCTCGAACCTCTTTCTTCTCAATTTCTGCAACATTCGCGGTCTTCGTTCTAATTTTCATTCTGTGGAACCACCATCTCTCTTCCTCTAAACCTGACCTTCTCTTCCTCACCGTAACACAGGTTTCTGAGGCTACTGACAGCAATCTCTACTCTGTTCCCTTCTGCGATCTCTATCCTAAATTTCAGTCCAAAGCTGGATGTTGCGCCTACGTGCGCAACGACATCACTTGCTCTAGTGCCCACAACCTTGATTCTTCAGGATTTTCCACCATCTGGCTAAGACTTCATTGTCATTCTATTACTAAATACATCTGTGCTGTTTATCTCTCACCTAACTCTACTAACTATGTAAAATTCTTTGACTGTTCGGACTCCAAAGTGGAACACATCTTGACCCACTCTCCCTTCGCTGAAATCTCCATCCTAGGAGATTTCAATGTTCACCACTAGCTTTGGCTTTCATCCTCTTTCACTGACCAGCCTGGTGAACAAGCCTACATCTTTGCTATCCTCAACGATCTAGAGCAGTTGGTCCAGCACCCTACACGTATTCCCGACCGTCTTGGAGACAGGCCCAACATTCTAGACCTCTTCCTTACCTCAATCCCTTCTGCTTATTCTGTCAAACTGTTTTCTCCGTTGGGCTCCTCCGATCACAATCTTATTTCTGCATCCTGTCCTATCGCTCCTGTACACCCTCTGGACCCATCGAAGAGGCGATGCTTCTGGCATTTTGCTTCAGTTCGGTGGGACGATCTGAGGATGCACTTCTCCGATTTCCCGTGGAATGATTATTGCTTCCAGGATAGAGACCCCTCTGTGTGTGCTCAGCGCATCACAGAGGTGATTGTCTCTGGAATGGAGACATACATTCCACGTTCTTTCTCTACTCCTCACTCTTAAAAGCCTTGGTTTAGTCACGCTTGTTCTCGTGCTGTCAATGATAGAGAGGCAGCTCACAAAAGGTACCAGAGCCTCCAAACTAATGCTAATTATGAACTTTACATTTCTGCTCGGAATCGTGCCAAATCTATTCTCCGACTAACCAAAAACTCTTTCATTAATAGAAAATGCCAAAACCTTACTTTCTCTAGCTCTTCCCGTGACTTCTGGCATCTAGCCAAAAACATCTCCAACTTCACTTCTTCATCTTTCCCTCCACTCCTCAGTCCTGAAGGCAACACTGCCGTCTCATCTATCTCCAAGGCTGAACTCTTCTTTCAAACTTTTTCTAAAAACTCCACTCTGGACGATTCTGGGCATATCCCTCCTACTTATCCCCCCTCTGACTCTTTTATGCCTGTTATAAAGATTCTTCAAAATGATGTTTTCTATGCCCTCTCTTGCCTCAATCCTCAGAAGGCTTATGGACCTGATGGAGTGCCTCCTATTGTCCTTAAAAACTGTGCCTCCGTGCTGTCACCCTGCCTGGTCAAACTCTTTCGCCTCTGCCTGTGAACATCTACCTTTCCTTCTTGCTGGAAGTATGCCTTCATACAGCCTGTACCTAAGAAGGGTAACCGTTACAATCCCTCAAACTACCATCCTATAACTTTACTTTCTTTTCTATCTAAAGCTTTTGAATCAATCCTTAACCGGAAAATTCAAAAGCACCTTTCCACTTCTGACCTTCTATCCGATCGCCAGTATGGATTCCGCAAGGGGCGTTCTACTGGTGATCTCCTTGCCTTCCTAACTGACTCTTGATCATCCTCTCTTAGCCGTTTCGGTGAAACCTTTGCCCTTGCGCTGGACATAACAAAAACTTTTGATAGGGTCTGGCACAAATCTTTGCTTTCCAAACTACCCTCCTACGGTTTCTATCCTTCTCTCTGTACGTTTATCTCCAGTTTCCTTTCTGACCGTTCTATTTCTACTGTGGTAGACGGTCACTGTTCTTCCCCTAAATCTATTAACAGTGTTGTCCCACAGGGTTCTGTCCTATCTCCCACTCTCTTTCTGTTGTTCATTGATGATCTTCTTTCCAAAACGAACTGTCCTATCCATTCCTACTCCGATGATTCCACTCTGCATTACTCAACTTCTTTAAATAGAAGACCCACCCTTCAGGAACTTAACGATTCAAGGCTGGAGGCAACAGAACGCTTAGCCGCAGACCTTACTATTATTTTCGATTGGGGCAAGAGGAACCTGGTGTCCTTCAACGCCTCTAAAACACAGTTTCTCCACCTATCCACTCGACACAATCTTCCCAACAACTATCCCCTATTCTTTGACAACACTCAGCTATCACCTTCCTCAACACTAAACATCCTCGGTCTATCCTTAACTCAAAATCTCAACTGGAAACTTCATATCTCATCTCTTACTAAATCAGCTTCCTCGAGGCTGGGCGTTCTGTACCGTCTCTGCCAGTTCTTCTCCCCCGCACAGTTGCTATCCATTTACAGGGGCCTTGTCAGCCCTCGTATGGAGTGTGCATCTTAGGTGTGGGGGGGGTCCACTCACACAGCTCTCCTTGACAGAGTGGAATCATAGGCTCTTCGTCTCATCAGCTCTCCTCCTCATACTGCTAGTCTTCTACCTCTCAAACTCCGCCGCCACATTGCCTCTCTATCTACTATCGATATTTTCATGCTCACTGGTCTTCTGAACTTGCTAATTGCATGTCTCCTCTCCTCCCGCGGCCCCGCTGCATACGACTTTCTACTCATGCTCATCCCTATACTGTCCAAACCCCTTATGCAAGAGTTAACCAGCATCTTCACTCTTTCATCCCTCACGCTGGTAAACTCTGGAACAATCTTCCTTCATCTGTATTTCCTCCTGCCTACGACTTGAACTCTTTCAAGAGGAGGGTATTAGGACACCTCTCCTCCCGAAATTGACCTCTCGTTTTGGACACTCCTTTAACCTCTGTTCGGGAGCAGTGAGTAGCGGGCCTTTTTTTTTCTTTTTTTTCATTACGCCCTTGAGCTGTCTCCTTAGCTGTAAAAAAAAAGAAAATAGTAGTAGTAGTAGTAGTAGTAGTAGTAGAATTATGAGTAGTCGTAGAGGTAGTTAGAATCATGCAGTGGAAGTAAAACACAGCTGAAATAATGCAAGGTAGTATCGCAAATACTAACAGTAGAGTAATGATAATTAATAATGGAAGAATTGAACAAGGTAATATTTAAAAGTCTGCCTCCCCTAACATCAACTAATTACAATGGTGTGCCCTCCTAACTTCTTTTATCAGACCCAGGGTGAAGAAAACGAGCAACATAATCTATAATAATAACAATAATGATGATAATAACAGCGATAATAATCTTGATAATGGCAAATGTGAACTTATGAAAACGTAGCTACATATCATTCACTTACTGTTAAAAAGCTTATGTGTGTGTAAGTTCCAGTGCCACTTGTACTAACAACAAAGCGATCTAAATGTATAGAGAAGCTGATGAATACACAATGCAACAATGCAATAGAATACAACAATGAAAAGGGGAAAGGTGGATAAAGAGGGGAAGGGAAGGGAAGGGCAATGAGAGAACCAATAAAGCAGGGAGTAATGAGGGTGGAAAGGAGATGACGGAAAGATGAGAGAGAGAGAGAGAGAGAGAGAGAGAGAGAGAGAGAGAGAGAGAGAGAGAGAGAGCATTGTATAAATAGGTTAGATTGTTAAGTGAATAATTAAACACATGCATCAATGATATAATATTGCCATAGAGACAGCGGCGTGCACTTAGATAAAATATAAATAAATACACTAATAAACGGATAGACAGCTAAAACCTCTAATACATAGATAGATAGATAGACAGACAGATAAATAAATAAATATAGATAGACTGATATGGGAAGATAAGTTATGGGAAATCAGCTAAAATACGCAATTAAATATGTTTATGACCACGGGACCGTAACAGTGAACATTAATGTGTGATGTGAATCTTTATGGCGCAGACATTGTGATGGTGAGGGAAAATGAATGATGATAGTGATAATAATAATAATAATAATAATAATAATAATAATAATAATAATAATAATAATAATAATAATAATAATAATAATAATAATAATAATAATAATAATAATAATAATAAACTAGGATAAAGAAAAACAACAAAGAGCAGACAACTAAAGAAATTAATGCAAATAAGTTGACCTCTCTCTCTCTCTCTCTCTCTCTCTCTCTCTCTCTCTCTCTCTCTCCTCCTCCTCCTCCTCCTCTTCCTCCTCCTTTATCAAATATGTGCCTTAAACTATCTAGAATAGTTGCCCTTCTCTATAAAATTAAAGATCACATGCCTCGTTATGTTTTGAAAATCATATATGATGCTCATGTCTTACCCATTCTAAGTTATTGCATACCCATTTGGTGTAATACTTACCCAACCCATCTGTTACCCCTTTTCCGATTACAAAAGAAAATAATAAGAATTATTACAAACAGCGAATATTACGCACACACTCTACCACTCTTTACGGAAACAAATACTTTAACACTTTTCAATTTAAATAAACTCCATATGGGTATTTATATGTACAAAACAAAAAGTAAACATACTATGTTACTGCAACCCCACCATAACTATCACACTCGTACCAGCCACAATCTAAATGTACCTCCACACACCCTATCCCTCTATCAACACTCCCTGTCATACAATGGCCCCAAACTATGGAACTCAATACCTCAACACATAAAACTCCTTCCAAACCTAAATTCTTTTAAAAATCATCTAAAAAAATATATACTGTCCGTACAATAAAAGCTGCATACATCTCTTATTCAATGTCATTATGTATGTATATAATGCATCATGTTTACTATTAATATAATGCAAGATGGCGCCACTATAAACACTCGCCTGCGCCAAAACGGGCTGGGCCGACCATCAGGACCCACCGGGAAGAAGCCTTGGACCGACCATCAGGACCCACCGGGAAAAAGCCTACCGGCGCTATAGGCCGCGACGTAAAAAAAAAAAAAAAAAAAAAAAAAAAATTATTATTAACACTATTATTATTATTATTATTATTATTATTATTATTATTATTATTATTATTATCATTATTATTATTATTATTATTATTATTATTATTATTATTATTATTATTATTATTATTATTATTATTATTATTATTATTATTATTATTTTTATTATTATAACTATTATTTTCACTTATTATTATTATTATTATTATTATTATTATTATTATTATTATTATTATTATTATTATTATTATTATTATTATTATTATTATTATTATTATTATTATTATTATTATTATTATTATTATTATTATTATTATCATTATTATTATTATTATCACTATCACTACTTTTACTATTATTATTACTATTACTATTATTTTCAACTGTTGTGTACCATTATTATTATAACTATTATTTTCACTTATTATTATTATTATTATTATTATTATTATTATTATTATTATTATTATTATTATTATTATTATTATTATTATTAATATTATTATTATTATTATTGTTATTATTATTATTATTATCATTATCATTATTATTATTATTATCACTATCACTACTTTTACTATTATTATTACTATTACTATTATTTTCAACTGTTGTGTACCATTATTATTATAACTATTATTTTCACTTATTATTATTATTATTATTATTATTATTATTATTATTATTATTATTATTATTATTATTATTATTATTATTATTATTATCATTATCATTATTATTATTATTATCACTATCACTACTTTTACTATTATTATTACTATTACTATTATTTTCAACTGTTGTGTACCATTATTATTATAACTATTATTTTCACTTATTATTATTATTATTATTATTATTATTATTATTATTATTATTATTATTATTATTATTATTATTATTATTATTATTATTATTATTATTATTATTATTATTATTATTATTATTATTATTATTATTGTTATTATTATCAGTATTATTACCATTATTATTATTGTTGTCATTCTATTATTAGTAGTACAACTGCTGTGTATCATCATCATCATTATAATAATGATAGGTATTATTATTATTATTATTATTATTATTATTATTATTATTATTATTATTATTATTATTATTATTATTATTATTATTATTAATATTGTGATGATGTTATTAGAGAAGAACATAAACAGAGGTGATATATTATCATTATTACTTTTATTATTATTATTATTATTATTATTATTATTAATATTGTGATGATGTTATTAGAGAAGAACATAAACAGAGGTGATATATTATCATTATTACTTCTATTATTACTTTTATTATTATTATTATTATCTTTGTTATCATTATTATTATCATCATTATCATTATTATTTCATTATTATTATCATTATTGTCTTTTTACTAGTAATACTAGTATTGTTAGATTATTATTTTGAATACTTTATCTAATGTTACTTGGGCCAGAAAATTTAGTACTATACATGTCCAGAAAAAGAAAAAACAACAACTTATGAATACATACTAATTGTTGCCCCAAAACCTCTAGCTTTCTATGGGCTACTTGCATAACAAATCTATGTTATATCAACCAATGTATACAAATTGCAAGTATAATAAAATGTTTCAAAATGTTTCCTCCTAGCTTCTATACTGTCAGGTAACTCATGCTCCTTCCAAAAATATTCTTCTCACCTCTTTCTCCTCCTCCTCCTCCTCCTCCTCCTCCTCCTCCTCCTCCCCCTCCTCTTCTCCCTCCTCATAGCTTATATATTGTCAGGTAACACATGTTCCTTCTAAATATATTTTTCTCACCTCCTCCTCCTCCTCCTCCTCCTCTTCTTCCTCCTCCTAGCTTCTATATTGTCAGGTAACTCGTGTTCCTTCCAAAAATATTCTTCTCACCTCCTCCTCCTCCTCCTCCTCTTCTTCCTCATCATAGCTTCTATACTGTCAGGTAACTCATGTTCCTTCCAAAAATATTCTTCTCACCTCCTCCTCCTATTCCTCTTCCTCATCTTCCTCTGCCTCATCTTTTTCTTCCTCCTTTTCCTCCTCCTCCCGCTCCATGTTTCCATGTTTCTTCTATCCTCACTTTTTTTCCGGCCCTCAGCACAAATCCCCACTCTCCGTCGTGTTTAGTTTTGTTTCCCCTTCAAACACTCGTCAACGCGTGTGGAGAATGAGATATAAAGAGACGGGAAGAAGAAAAGGAAAGGATGAGGTGAATTTTTAGTTGAGTGTAAAAAACGACTGGAAAAATAGGAGAGGATGAGGCGCAGATTCTGGTGATAGTTTTATGAGGACGGGAAGAAGAAAGGAAAGGATGAGGCGAAGTATTAGTTGGAAAATAGTGTTAAGAAGACGGGAAGAAGATACGGAGAGGATATGAGGCCAAATGTGTGTGAAGGGAAACCATGCCACCAAACGTTTAGAAGAGGCAAGAGATATTCATAGTGTGTGGGAAGGGAAATGATGTGATGATCCTGAAGAAAGAACTGGGAAGACATGAAACGAAAAGAAACTGGAGAAATAAATGGAAAAAATATAAGAAGAGAAGAAATGGGAGAAAAAATGGATGATCAGAAGAAATAAAATATCAAACGAAAAAAATGAGACAAGAGGAGATGATAGAACTGGGAAGATATGAGAGATGGGAGAATATGAAAGACGAGAAGAAATGAAAGCAAGAAAAAGTGAACGAAAGAAATGAGGAAAATTAAAGACTAGAATGAGTGACAGGCTACGACAAACAGGAGAAGAAATTGAGAGGAAATTAAGATTAAAGACAGAAAAGAGATATGTGGCGATGAACTGAATGAAAGTAATGCAAAGATATTATTAAAGAAAAGAGGAAATGAGAGAAGAAATTAAAGAAAGTAGAATTGAAAGACAAAAACTCCCGCTCTTAATCCATTCATTCCTTCGCCAACTCCTCCTTCCTCTCTCTTTCCTCCTCCTCTGTCTTTCCTCCATTCTTTCCATTTCAAGTCATTTTAGGCGTGGCCGGCGGGATTAGCGATGTGCCTCATCATCGCCGCCACCCTCTCTCCCTCAAATTGTAAACTATTAACTGATTCTGAATGAGTTATAACTACTGTTTACATTTGATTATATGATGCAATCATGTAATTCTATGAAGGATTCGTTTTTTGAGGGCAAAACAGCGAGTTTGCACACATTCCTATACGTTGTGGCATCGTGGCTGGCGCGACGATGTCACGGTGACGAGGACACCGCGCCGGTCAGGCCAAGGAACCCAGACACAGAATTATCTCATGGGTGGTGCAGGGATTACGTCAAAACATGATAATTTACGATGAAAAAAAATGAGTGAGTGGGGGAAGGAGGGAGGGAGAGTGAGTGATGAGGAGTTAGGAAGGGAGAGCAAGTGCTAAAGGGAGAAATGGCAGCACAGTTGCTTGACACAGTCACGCCTAAAATGACTTGATACAAGGAAAGACTACAGTACTGATACTCGCAGAACTACATACATGGACAAGACACTCTGCGCCGAGGGAAAGTAATCAGCTGGGTGGGGCGTTACGCGGCCACGTGTTACTCCGCGTCGGGGTCTCAGGCTCTCAGCAAGGGCAGACTCCCTCCCTCCTGTGTGCGATGTTGTGTCAAGGGTCACACGGCGTGGGGGGGCTGAGCGTGGCGCCGGGCGGGGACGTGAAGCACTGAGGGCGAGGGTGGGGCCAAGGTAAAGGGAGGCAAGCCAGGTATTCTCACGTGGGGGGGCGCAGGACCAAAATTGGTGTGGACTGCGCAGACAGACCGTGGCGTCACAATCTAGACGTGGAAAAGTTATGATTGGTGCGGGGACTTCAGGCTTGACCCAGCCACCGGCTAGAGGATGTCTGTCTGAGCGGTCCGCTTTCTGTGACATGGGAAACTCTTATTTAGTATGCCTTCGTGCTGCATTGTTCGTGGGTGCAGATCCCTGCATCCCAAAGGGACCACATTGCTTTTTTCAGTCTCCCAAAAGATGAAGTTACAAATAATACACTTTTTGGCTTAGTTATTTATCAGATCCTAAGCTAATTCAACAGTTTAGTATTGTGTATAGTTTCATTAGGCATATACTGTACATAGATAAATCATAAGGCTGTACCCTCATTACATACGTAGCACAACGGAAGCTGCCAAGCTGTAGAGGGAAGGAGTTCATTGAGCTTAGCTGCACTGGGCACCATGGTCTATACCCAAGACTTATTATCGGTGAACAAATACTTTAAAGAGGAATGGGAACCCAGGATTATATGTGAATGCACATGCCCTATAGTCATTCTTATTATTATATGAGTGAATTGTCCTAACACACCAGGGAATATTAATGCAGAGGGCACTAAAACAGTACTGAAAATGCATTCCAAGATCAGAACCTACTTAGACATGCAACGGACTACATTACATCAGGATACCTTTAAATTCTCACACTCTCTTTGTCTTTCTCTCTCTCTATCTATCTCTCGCTCTTGTCAAGGCAGTGACGTCACTTAGAATGCGCAGAGAGAGGTGGGGTGGGGGGGATCGAGACTACCTGCTTTCTTCTACCAAGAGTGAGGCAGCAGGCGTGGCGGGACAGCAGGACGCCGAGGATGGGGTGAGGGTGGAGTGTTTGTTAGGGTTGTGTGGGGTGAGGGGGAGGTGGTGGAGTGAAGAAAGGTAGGGGAAGGAAGAAGGGAGCTGGAGTGGTAGGTAAGGAGCAGGTGATGAGGGGGGGGGAAGGTGCGGGAGGGGTAAAGGGGGTGCGAGTGGTAGGTAAGGAGCAGGTGATGAGGGGGGAAGGGTGGGAGAGGGGGTAAAGGGGTGAGTGGTAGGTAGGGAGCAGGTGATGAGGGGAAGGGGGGGAGGGGTAAAGGGGTGAGAGGTGCAAAGGGGTGCGAGTGGTAGGTAAGTGAAGGGGGATGGGGGGGGGATGGGGGGAGGGAGTGGTAGGTAAGGAGCAGGTGATGAGGGGGGGAAGGGGGGGGAGGGGTAAAGGGTCGTGAGTGGTAGGTAAGGATGATGATGATGAGAGGTTAAGAGTGAAGAGTATAATTATATGGCATGATTATTGCTGCTGTTATTGTTTTCGTTATTTTTGTTAGGTATGTTACCGTAGTAATGGTAGTGGTAATAGTAGCTGCTCTTTTATTTGTGTTCATTTTGTTTTCGTTCCATGTCTTTAGAGTAATGAGGAGGAGGCGGCTAAGAAAATGAAGGAAAAGGGAAGGAAAGTGAGTGAACGGGAAATGAGGAGAGGGGAGGGAGGGGGAGACGGTGGAATAAAGTGCTCGTTATCTTGTTACTGTTGTTGTTGTTGATTTTACTGTATGTTATTTTATTTAGCTTATCAAGGTATCAAGGAAGAGGAGAAAGATGGGGGTGGGAGGAGGGGAGAGGGGGGTATGGAAAGGGTCCATTATGGTTCATCTTAATTATTAAAACTGCCACTGCTACTGCTTTACACACACACACACACACACACACACACACACACCCTACTGGCACAGCGTGTTGCCAGGTCAGCCACAAGCGGATCCTAACACACTGGGTACTACTGATCCTGTTTGAAGCTCCGAAAAGTTCTGACTTCCTTGTTGGTTCATGTGCCCCGAAGCTTCGCCTCTGTCTTCGAATCCGGTTCATAGGGAGTTGGATTAAATCACTGCCTCTCGTCTGCTTTCGCGGCATACTTAAGTTGTTGTTTTTTAATTAAGCGTAACGAGTAAAATGATTATAATAGTAAAATGTAGGAGTGAAATTGTTAGTATTGTAAGAGATTAATCAGGTAGAGATTGAGGAGTGCGGACACCATGAGCCGCCTGTCCAGCAGCCCCCAGACACCTGAGACGCCGAGGAGAAAGTGAAAGTGACGGAAGAGGAGGAGAAAGAGCACGAAAAAATATAGATTATAGGAACAGAGGGACAGAGGTAGTGTAATGTAAATAGTAGTAGACAGTATAGTGATAGTAGATAGTAATAGTGTCCTCAATGATTTTATTATTACCGTACCGTACTGTTGTTAGCAGTGTTTAGCGAGCTTTTTTGTTTTCGTTTATTTTTGCATTTGAGTTGCTTCTTTTAGCGCAAAAACTTACAACTATTGTTACTGTTTCGTTCATGATGCTGTTACCACGTGTTGCATTATTTTTACTCTCGTTACTATAATTGTGCTTGTTATTGCACCTTACACGTATTAGCTTTATTAGCCTGCTGGTGTGAATGTGGCAGAATGAAATATTATACTTGAGCGTTTCTTTGTACTGAACCGACTAGCTAATATTTATTTTATTGTATATGTAATTTTTAGAGATTGAAAGAAAGGTGTGACAAGAGATGAGGAGAGGAAGAGAAACAGTATGACGATGAGGTGAAGCAGGGGGAAGAGGAGAGAGAGGAGGAGGAGGATTAGGAGGAGGAAGGGAGAATAAACTATATAGACATAGTAGGTCGCTAAAATGGCACCGTAGAGAGAGAGAGAGAGAGAGAGAACCGTCGCCCACAGGAGGTATTTGTATCATTGCCACGCCCACCGCCTCAGGTTACAAGCTGTTACCTGGAGAAGGAGGAGGAAATGAGATTAAAAGGAGATATAACATAAATGGTCGTCTGGGATTTAAAATAAAGTAAAATAGGAGGAAGAGGAGGAGGAGAATAATGAAGATTTAATGATAGCAGAAGATTATGAAAAGAACGTAATGCGGAGAGAATGTCGTTGTTGTTATTTTATATTTACAGTAAAGGAAGCAGCTCAAGGCTTGAAATAAATGAGAAAAAATGAAAATGAAAAAGAAAATATTGAAAAAGAAGGAAAATGGATTAAGATAAACATGAAACGAAGGAGTAACAACTAAAGAGGGATGAAGAAGATGAAGAAAAGTATTGATAAAAAGGGAGGAGGAGGAGGAAATAAAAGAGGATCACAGTGAGAGGTTACTGTATGTAGAGATGAAAGGGAATCTTTTAGAAGAAATACACAAAAAAGGTGGATAACATAAGCAAATTTAATATAGAGCATAAATAACAACAGGAATACAACATACGTGGAGATGGAATAGGAAAAGTAGAAGGAGGAGGAGCAGGAGGAGGAGGAGGAGGAGGAGGAGGAGGAAGACCTATGCATCAATATACGGTGTTGGGGGAAGGGTGGGGGTGTAGATAGATAGATAGATAGATATTGGTAATAACAACAATATCAACTGATTAAAGAATTACGAAAGCATTATAACTATTAAAATC
The DNA here is from genome assembly GCF_024679095.1 of Eriocheir sinensis. Classification (NCBI taxonomy): domain Eukaryota; kingdom Metazoa; phylum Arthropoda; class Malacostraca; order Decapoda; family Varunidae; genus Eriocheir; species Eriocheir sinensis. The sequence goes on along the minus strand of NW_026110363.1, from coordinate 12,307 downwards.
CTCTCTCTCTCTCTCTCTCTCTCTCTCTCTCTCTCTCTCTCTCTCTCTCTCTCTCTCTCTCTCTCTCTCTCTCTCTCTCAATAAACAGTGAGGGAAATCAGAAACAAAGAGGACAACGCATGCCGCGCCAAAACACTCGGCCGGCTCCTGCCATCCCAGACTCGACAAACGCAGCCTTTGCGCCGTCACGGTGTTTACGATTAATTTAATATTCCCGTCTGGAGTTGCTCTGCGTTGTCTGGAGTTCTCGCCCTCCCCCGCCTCGGCGGTGCTGGGGAGCGTCGGGGAGCCCAAGGTCTCCCTGGCGAGCGCCGCGGGGCTCAGGGGTTCCGGCAGGGCGTCTCGGCTCCCTCGGGGCGTCCATGGCGGTGCCGGAGATCCCGAGTGTCCAGGGGCAGGGGGAGGGAGGGCGTTTGGTGCTGTGTGTTGGTATGGGCGGGTCTTTTCTGGGGTGAAGGAGACTCATTCGTATCAGCACACACCACCAAGGAAGGGCGATTTCAGAACAACTCCACGACAGGGATATTACAGGTGAAAAACACCGAAAATAAGGAAATAAACCAAGAGAACATCAGAAATAGGATAATACAGGAGAGGAATTCCAGGAAGCAGATAACATATAAGAACAGATGAGAAAAAGGAAAAAAATAAAACAAAAACTCAAAAATCCAGCATGAAGGCCTTTGGTGGGGTATATTGATACGGGTGAGCCTTCTCTGGGGTGAGGGAGACTCCGCTGTAGCAAGATACGGCACCAGGTTGAGGCGATGTAGATACTCTACACAACACTGTCACACGTCAAATAAAGAAAGATAACACCGGAGACAGGATAATACAGAAAAGAAATGCCAGAAAAAGAAATCAGATACAAAACACAACATTAGCAAAACGAACAACTAGGATTAAAATGTGGTATGTTGGTACGGGCGAGGCTTCTCTGGGGTGAAGGAGACTCGTCTGTAGCAGGATACGGCACCAAGAAAAGCCGATATACAGTAGAAACATCACCAGAAAAAGGAAAATGAAGAGATGCCGACCTTGACTTAATTGTCGGGGTGGGATGCTGACCCCAGCTTGAATGTTGGGGTGGGATGCTGACCCCAGCTTGAATGATGGGGTGGGATGCTGACCCCAGCTTGAATGTTGGGGTGGGATGCTGACCCTGACGGAAATGTCGGGGTGGGATACTGACCTTTAGAGGACGGAAAATGAGTTGTAGCGATGTCGTAGTTTTATCGACAAAGGAATCAACGTTTTGGAAACAAAGAAAGGATAATGAGTTATTGTGACGTGTTTTTATCGACAAAGGAATCAACGTTTTGGAAACAAAGAAAGGATAACGAGTTATTGTGACGTGTTTTTATTGACAATCAACGTTTTGGGAACGAAGAAAGGATAACGAGTTATTGCGATGTGTTTTTATTGACAATCAACGTTTTGGGAACGAAGAAAGGATAACGAGTTATTGTGACGTGTTTTTATTGACAATCAACGTTTTGGGAACGAAGAAAGGATAACGAGTTATTGCGATGTGTTTTTATTGACAAAGGAATCGACGTTTTGGAAACAAAGAAAGGATAACGAGTTATTGTGACGTGTTTTTATCGACAAAGGAATCGACGTTTTGGAAACAAAGAAAGGATAACGAGTTATTGTGACGTGTTTTTATCGACAAAGGAATCGACGTTTTGGAAACAAAGAAAGGATAACGAGTTATTGTGACGTGTTTTTATTGACAATCAACGTTTTGGGAACGAAGAAAGGATAACGAGTTATTGCGATGTGTTTTTATTGAGAAAGGAGTCGACGTTTTGGAAACAAAGAAAGGAAAATATGTTTTTGAGTTGGTTTAGTTTTATCGACAAAGGAATCAACATTTTGGGATCGAAGAAAGGATAACGAGTTATTGTGACAACAAGGTATATAAATAATAATCTAGCACACAGGCGTTTGGTGTGGTATGTTGGTACAGGCGAGGCTTCTCTGGGGTGAAGGAGACTCGTCTGTAGCAGGATACGGCACCAAGAAAAACCGATATAGAAACAACACCAGAAAAAGGAAAATGAAGAAAGAGAAAACCACCACAAGGAAAAAACAGAAAAAGGAACACCAGAAAAAAGAATACGGTAGAAGCACAACATCTTGAAAAGGAAAGTCATCATCCACATTTTCGGCTCTCAGTAACATCAAGAAAATGACGAGTGGGTCTCTTCCAGGGTGAAAGAGGCTCACCCGGACCAAAGGACATCACAAGAGGGGGGTGAAAATAGGAACATCAAAAAAAGAAAATTATATAAAAACAGAAAAGAACAAAAAGAAAAGAAAACATCAAGGAAGAAAAGAAAAAGAAAACGGAAAAGAAGAGAAAGGAAAGAATAAAATACACTAATAGATAAATAAACAAATAAATAAATAAATAAATAAATATATGAATAAATAACCTTACAGCTAACTATATAATCAGCTCCTTCACTTCATTGAAGAGACCTGTTAGACCCAAAAATAGAGAGAAAAAGGTAAAGTTTAACCAAAACACCAAAACATTTCATTGAAGGACAGAAGGAAAAGGAATGTCACGCTAAACACACTGTCATGTCTCCCGTTCTTTTTGTATTGCTTAGCCCTCGACGAAAGGAAAACACTCTCTCTCTCTCTCTCTCTCTCTCTCTCTCTCTCTCTCTCTCTCTCTCTCTCTCTCTCTCTCTCTCTCTCTCTCTCTCTCTCTCTCTCTCTCTCTCTCTCTCTCGTGGTTCATTGTGTTGTTGAATTGTGGGTCGCTGCTCCCCACGGCTGTTCATTTCCTCCATTGTGTTCCTTTGTTTTAGTGTGTGTGTGTGTGTGTGTGTGTGTGTGTGTGTGTGTGTGTGTGTGTGTTTGAACCTTCATATATATCTTGTGTTGTGACCTACTTTATCCTATTTTATTTTCCGTCATCTCTACAATTTTCCACAATTAATTATACCTCAACTATAACTAGAACGTAATTCTTGCCCGTTCAACTTTCCGACAGGTGTGCTAATAAATTAGAACTCCCTGCCTGTTTGCCTGTTTGTTGCTAAGATGAATACATCCCTGCCTGTCTAATCCCAACATCTAGGAGTTTTTAACTCAGGAACTCACTTGCTTTGCTTGTGTTTTTCAAGTGACACAACCCACCTGTCTAACGTCATCCACGCAGGTGTGTTACGTCAGACACAAACTCTTTGTTTGTTGGTAAGACGAACACAACCCACCTGTCTAGCCTCATCCACGCAGGTGTGTTACGTCAGACACAAATTCTTTGTTTGTTGCTAAGACGAACACAACCCACCTGTCTATCGTCATCCACGCAGGTGTGTTACGTCAGACACACACTCTTTGTTTGTTGGTAAGACGAACACAACCCACCTGTCTAACGTCATCCACGCAGGTGTGTTACGTCAGACACAAATTCTTTGTTTGTTGCTAAGACGAACACAACCCACCTGTCTAGCCTCATCCACGCAGGTGTGTTATTTAGGCACAAACTCTGTCTTGTGGTGGAAGGCGATCCCACCGCCGCCACTAGACCATTAACCACCACCACCTCCATCACCCCCTCCATCACCACCTCCATCACCACCACCATCACCACCTCCATCAACCCCTCAAGCACCACCCTCTCATCATATTGATTACTCCTTCATTATCCTCACCACTATCACTGCTCCAAACAGCACCACCTCAATCCCGCCGCCACCAGACCACTAGGCGAGGACGAGGACGAAGAAAGGAGGAGGACGAGGGCGAGGAGGACGACGAAGTTGAGGAGGACGGCGAAGTTGAGGAGGACGAGGAGGAGCAGGAGTATAGGAAAATAATTCTGCCTTGGCAACGGGCGGGAACAGAGGAACACCAAGTGGCGGCGCAACATTAAAGGAACGTCACCACGTCCAGAGTGTTGCGACTCGTGTGTGTTGCGAGGTGAAAGACGCCTGACACCCCTGACACCGCCACCATCACTCCTCATGTGGCTGCTGCTTGCTTCCTCCTCCTTAATATGTCGTGTCTCTCTCTCTCTCTCTCTCTCTCTCTCTCTCTCTCTCTCTCTCTCTCTCTCTCTCTCTCTCTCTCTCTCTCTCTCTCTCTCTCTCTCTCTCTCTCTCTCTCTCTCTCTCTCTCTCTCTCTCTCTCTCTCTTATCCTCTTCCTTCACCTCCTCCCTATGTCCTTCCTTGCCTCTTCCTTTCCCTCGCCTCTGTCCCCCTCTCCTCTCATCTCCTCCCCTCTCCTTTCTCTTACTCCCTCCCTTGCTTCCCTCTGTCCTGGAAGCTGGAAAGGTGACAAGCAGGTCTTATGGGGGGGAGGGGGAGGGGGTCGTCTGGATGCTTTACCAACACTAAAATGGTCTTTATACTGTCAGGTCCAAAGAGGTGTTGTGATAGCAGTAACACTTGCCTTTACGTGCTAACACCGCATCACCGCCCATCTCTTACTGCTGTCACTAGCCCCACCACTAACCCCACCGCCACCACCACCATTACTACTACCAAAATGTACATACACTACCGCCATCATCACCACTAACCTGATCCCACCACCACCACCACCACCATTACTACTACCAAAATGTACATACACTAACGCCATCATCACCACTAACCTGATCCCACCACCACCACCATCACCATTACTACTACCAAAATGTACATACACTAACGCCATCACCACCACTAACCTGATCCCACCACCACCACCACCATTACTACTACCAAAATGTACATACACTAACGCCATCATCACCACTAACCTGATCCCACCACCACCACCATCACCATTACTACTACCAAAATGTACATACACTAACGCCATCATCACCACTAAACTCATCCCACCACCACCACCACCACCGCCATTACTACTACCAAAATGTACATACACTAACGCCATCATCACCACTAACCTGATCCCACCACCACCACCACCACCACCATTACTACTACCAAAATGTACATACACTAACGCCATCATCACCACTAACCTGATCCCACCACCACCACCACCACCACCATTACTACTACCAAAATGTACATACACTAACGCCATCATCACCACTAACCTGATCCTACCACCGCCACCACCACCATTACTACTACCAAAATGTGCATACACTAACGCCATCATCACCACTAACCTGATCCTACCACCACCACCACCACCATTACTACTACCAAAATGTACATACACTAACGCCATCATCACTACATCAGTGTACACATACTTTCATAATTCATACTTTCACATTAGTTAAGCATCTCCGTGTTAATTGTAATAGCCGTGCGTGTGTTCTGTAGGAAAGTTTCCTTATCGAGAAAAAATAACCCGCGTGCACCTGCTGGTCGGAGACGACAAATCCCTGGGGACCGTTTAAAAGCCGCGTCACCCCCTTTGACTCAGACAACAAAAGACGAGATGCCTTCTCGCCTTCGAACCTGCCCAGACTGTCGCTTGCGTCAGGCTCCACAGTATTTCCGTGTCAAGAATGTAAAAACTGATAAATGTAGATTCTGTGTCAAAGCAGGCCAGGACGAGAGTAAAATATTAAAACTGGAGGGCATTATTGAAGGCCTGTCACAGCAGTTAGCTGAACTAAAAGACCTGATTGGTAACCCCGTGACCCTTCCCAAGCGCTCACCAGCTGACCTCCCTGCCGCCTCCGCCTCGCCCTCGCCCCCCTTTCCCCTCTGCTCTACAGCACCACGCAGCCCCGTCTCCTCTCCGCTGCCCCCCTCCTCGGACTTGTCTTCTTCCTCCGCCTCCTGCACCCTCTCTTCTCTCCCCTCCCCTTCCTCTCGCTGCCTCTTCCCCATCTCACACTCCGCCGACGTGCCATCCTTGTCGTCCTCCCCCAACACTCCCCCCTCCTCTCCCTCTCCCTCCGTCCAGACTCCCTCCCTTTCCCCCTCTTGCTCTTCTTCTCCCCCTCCCCTCTCTCCTTCCTCCCCCTCCTCCTCGACCTCTTCTGCCTTGCCCACACCCACTTCTTTCTCTTCTCATTCTTCCCTGGCTCCTGCCCCTTCTTCCCCTCCCTCCTCCTCCTCCTCCTCCTCCTCCTCCTCCCTCCCTATCTCTTCCGCCACAACCACCCACCCAGGTACCACCCTCCCTCTCTCCCCGCCCCTCCTGTTCCAGCTTCTCTCCCCGCTCCAGGCGCCGTTCCCAGGAAGGTCTTAGTTGTTGGGGACATTCAAATCAAGCTCATTGACAGGTCCTTTTGTTCAAAGGACAAGGACAATAGACTTAGAGTTTGCTTTCCCAGGGCAGGTATACAACACATTTCTGACAGGATTGAGGATATTTTAGCGGGGGAAAGTGCTCAGCCAATCGTCTTAATAATAATAATAATAATAATAATAATAATAGTAATAATAATAATAATAATAATAATAATAATAATAATAAATGGTTTATTCATTTGTAGGCAGCCATAAGGCTGAAAATACACAAAAATGAGTAATGAGTAATGTGGTGAGTAATGGGGGAAGTGGGGAAGGGTGATGTGTGTGTGTGTGTGTGTGTGTGTGTGTGTGTGTGTGTGTGTAGGAGTGGAGGGGTCATGTGATCAGGGAGGTGTTAATGACCCTCACAAGTGTCGGTATCGCACTAAGCCGATACCTGTCCGTGAGAGTTTTGACCGGGACGAGAATATTGTGGTGTCTTGTGGGTCTAGTGGGGGGAGGGAGGGCGGGTGGAAGTAGATCTCTATGACGGGGGTTGTGGAGGAGGGACTTGCCGAGTTTGGTCAGGTTTGTCTGGTATCGGTCCTGTAGGGTGGGCATATTCAGCTGGGTGAGTGCATGCTCGTAGTTAGTGTAAGAATTGCCCAGAATCTGTCTGCATGCACGCCTTTGCACTCTCTCTAATTGGCGTTGCTGGGTCTTATTGATGGAGGAAGCCCAAGCAGGAGAGGCGTAGAGGAGTCTGGGAAGGATGAAGGTGGTGTACAGGTCCTTGAGCGACCTTTGAGGGGCTCCCAGTGCCTTCATGCGCCTCAGCATGAAAAGTTTGTAGGAAGCCGCCCTGATGATGGTGGTGACGTGCTTGCCCCAGCTCAGCTTGCTGTCCAAGGTGACTCCAAGTAGTTTGGTGGATACAACCACCTGCAGCTGGTGAGGGCCAACCTCCAGGGCTGGGGGTGGGATGGCAGTGGTGGAGGTGTCAAAATGCATCACCACCGTCTTGTTGGTGTTGATGGTGACGTGGTTGTCCTGCGTCCAGCTTTGTAGTCGGTCCAGGATGTTTTGTAGGGGCGTGTAGTCAGGGGCTGTGTTGTTGATGGAGATGCCCACTGTAGAATCATCCACGTACTTCCAGCGATGAGGGGCGTCTGACAGTGCATTGTTGATCAGAATAAGGAAGCAAAGAGGACCCATGCGCGTCCCTTGTGGCACCCCAGCAGAGAGGGACTGGAGGGTGGAGGTGCAGCCCTGATGACGCACAGCTTGGTGCCGGTGCGTCAGGAAGTCCGCCAGCCAGGATGTCAGGTGGGAGGGAAGACCGATGTTTATGGCCTTGGTGATGACAGTGGTGTGGTCAACCAGTTCGAAGGCTTTCCGAAAGTCAATAAAGGCGAGGGCAGAGGAAGTTTTTTTTCTGGTTTCCAGGTTTTTTAGAATGAAATCAAGGAAACTAATGAGGCAATGTGTTGTGGAGGAGGCTCTAACGTTCCCGAACTGCCTCTGATCAATTTTGTAATGAATAGTATCATATGCCCAGCTAAATACAAAGTCTCCACAAAGCAGGCTCGGGACTGGAGTGATGGCAATGGGTCTTAGTTCATTAAGTGAGGTGGGGTTGGTGACTTTGGGGATGGGAGTGACGAATGAGGTTTTCCAATCTGTGGGGCATTTACTCTGAGTGAGGGAGGCATTTATGATGGAGGCAAGGGGGGTAGCAAGTTCATAGGAAAACTCCTGATAAAGCTTTATGGGTAAATTTAGAGGTGTAGTAGACCTTTTGAGTTTGAGAGATCTGAGCTTTTCGGCAACTTGAAACTCCTCCACAGAGGGAGGATTAGACAATGGTATCAGTAAAGTGGGAAGCAAAGAGATATTTAGGCGGTTTAGGGAATCGTTCACCAGAGTGAGAGACTTGGGGGGGTGTCAGCCGTTTGTGGTATTTTGCCAAGGAGGGGGTTAGGTGAGGGATGGCTTTCCAGGGCCTTAGCAGTAAACAGCAGGCTGGCGGCTCACTGTAAGCGTAATGGTTGGCTCTTCATTGATAATTGGGACCTCTTTTACGAGATGGGCACCTTGTATGCCAAGGATGGGGTGCACCTGTCACTCCAGGGGGTAGAGGTTCTTGCGGACTCCCTCGAACGATCACTTAGCACCCTACAGGATTTTTTAGAGTAGGTGAGGGGGGAGGGCCTAACATTATTGGCTGTGCACCGCAGACTGGGACTTCAGGGCGCAAGAGTAATCGAAAGGATGTAAGAAAGGATGGGCTAACGGCCTATTACACCAACAGTAGGAGTCTCAGGAACAAGATAGATCTATTGAGGGGGAAAGCATGTGTAGAGAAATTCAACATTATAGCTATCACGGAAACATGGGTGGATACTGCAAACAAAAACTTCATGTCAGAGTATGAAATAGATGGTTATCAGATGTTTCACAAAGATAGAAAGGAAAGAAGGGGAGGGGGGTGGCACTTTATGTTAAAGACACACTTAAATGTTCCGCTAACAATTCTGTTCAAACAAATGGCAACTCAGAATCAGTTTGGGTGGACGTCCACAAAGGGAAAGACAAACTACTTCTAGGGGTTCTTTACAGGCCACCCAACCTTAGCAGGCAGGACACTGATATATTACTGCAAGAGGTAGGCAGGGCGAGCAGGAGCAAAAATGTCTGCATAATGGGGGATTTTAACTATAGGAATATAGACTGGGAAGGCGTGGTGGGTGATCTAGAATCTGAGAATCTTCTGAAAGTAATACAAGATAATTTTCTCAAGCAGACAGTGACTGAGCCCACCAGAGGAAATAACATTTTAGACTTACTCCTGACTAACAACGAGAATATGATCAGTGAGCTAGATGTTGGGGGAGAATTAGATGGCAGTGATCACAAGGAAATTAGGTTTAAATTAGACTGGGCGGTGACCCATGAACTCAACTCTGTGTTGGTGCCGGACTTTAGAAGAGCTGATTATGAGGGGCTCAGAAGACACTTTGAGGAGGAAAATTGGGGAACCTTAGGGCTAGATGAGGGCCAGATCTCAGGGCTGGAACCGGAAAGACAGGGGCATCATGTAGAAATGACCTACAATAATTTAGTGAGAGTAATTACAGAGGGTCAGAGACAGTATATCCCTTACCAAGCACGTAGGAAGGAAAATAACGACCCCAAATGGATGACCCGCAGACTCAAGCATGAGATTGGCTTGAAGAGAGGAATTTATAGGAAAATAAAGAACGAAGAAACCCACCTCAGGGGTAGGTATGTTGAGCTAGCCAGGTTGGTGAAGAGGAACACCCACCTAGCAAAAAGAAATTATGAGATTAGGGAAGCCAACGAGGCCAAGAGCGATCCCAAGGGCTTCTTCAAATTGTACAGAACGAAAACAAGGGACAGGATTGGACCGTTGAAAACAGACACAGGTGAGCTCGTTGAGAATGGAGAAGAAATGAGTCAAATGATGAATGACTATTTTCTCTCAGTTTTCACGCAGGAAGATCTAACAACCGTTCCGGAGAGAGTTCAGGTATATGAGGGCGAAGAGAACGACAAGTTGAGGGATGTGATCATCACTAGGCAAGTAGTCCAGGATGAGATTAGTAGGTTGAAGAAAAACAAATCGCCGGGGCCGGAAGAAGTATTCCCACGGATTCTGAAAGAGTGCAAGGAGGTCCTCAGTGGCCCAGTTACCGATATCTTTAAGATGTCGGTGAATTCTGGGTATGTGACCAATTAGTGGAAAGTAGCTAATGTGACGCCGATTTTCAAAAAGGAGACAAGTCAGCCACCTCAAATTATCGCCCAATTAAGCTTAACATCAGTTGTAGGAAAGATGTTGGAGTCAATTATAGCCCGGAGCATTCGGGACCATCTAGAGAAGCATAGTTTAATTCATGACTCACAGCATGGGTTCACAAAGGGTAGGTCTTGCCTTGCTAATCTGTTGTCCTTCTACACTAAAGTGATCGAGACGGTTGACAGATATGAAAACTATGACATATTATATCTAGATTTCAGTAAGGCGTTCGACAAAGTTCCTTATCACCGGCTATTACTAAAATTACAGGCTCACGGCGTAGATGGGAAAGTTTTGAAATGGATGAGGGCGTGGCTTAGTGGTAGGAAGCAGAGAGTGCAAATCAATGGTAAAAAATCTGAATGGGGCAGTGTTACGAGTGGAGTCCCACAGGGGTCGGTGCTGGGTCCTCTGCTTTTTATTATTTACATAAATGACTTGGACACAGGAATTAGTAGTGATGTCAGTAAGTTCGCAGATGATACCAAGATCGGTAGAGTAATCCAATCAGACAGGGACGCTAGCGTTCTCCAGGATGAGCTTGACAGACTATATGATTGGGCGGGGAAGTGGCAGATGGAATTCAATGTCGGGAAGTGTAGCATTCTGAGTGTAGGTAGGAATAACCCCTCACACAATTACTCCCTAAATGGCACTCCTCTAAGCAGGTCTGGGCGTGAGAGAGACTTAGGAGTCCTAGTGAGTGCTGACCTCCGTCCTAGGGCTCAATGCATTCAGGCTAAAAATCGGGCAAACAGAGTACTTGGTTTCATCTCAAGGAGCGTAAGCAATAGGAGCGTTGAAGTCATCCTCGAACTTTACTTAGCACTAGTTAGACCTCATCTCGATTATGCAGTTCAGTTCTGGTCCCCCTACATTAGAATGGATATCAAGATGTTAGAATCTATACAGAGGAGGATGACAAAGATGATTCAGGGGGTGAGAAACTTGCCTTATGAAGACAGGCTGAAGCAGTTAAACCTACACTCTCTAGAAAGGCGAAGGTTGCGAGGAGACTTGATCGAAGTCTATAAATGGATGAAGGGCTTTAACAAAGGGGATGTCAATAAGATTATGATAGTAAAAGAGCCAGGTAGGACGCGTGGCAATGGTTTCAAGTTAGACAGATTCAGATTCAACAAAGACATAGGCAATAATTACTTCACCAATAGAGTGGTAGATGAATGGAACAGGCTTGGGAGCCATGTTCTGGGCGCCAACACCATTGATACATTCAAGAAGAGGTTAGATAAAGCCATGGATGGTGAGGTAAGGTGGGTTTGAGTGTACAGGAGCTGCCTTGTATAAGCCAACCGGCCTCTTGCAGACTCCTTACGTTCTTATGTTCTTATGTTCTTATGTAACCTGATCCCACCACCACCACCACCACCATTACTACTACCAAAATGTACATACACTAACGCCATCATCACCACTAACCTGATCCCACCACCACCACCACCACCACCATTACTACTACCAAAATGTACATACACTAACGCCATCACCACCACCACTAAGATATTAAGATCACCTTCACACCTGCACCTAGAACCACCAAGTAACACACCATCACCACCATCAAGCCCTCATTACCGTCATCCCTCTGACCTCATCTTCACTCACCACTGACTCACCATCAATCTTCAAATCATCACTAATACATCACACTTCCCACCACACACTCCTGTATTTAAATCTCCCTCACCACCTTTTTCCAAGTCTCACCCTCTCATACTGGCTTGAATTAAGAAGAAGAAGGAGGAGGAGGAGGAGGAGGAGGAGGAGGGTGGAAGGAAAAGATGAAGGAGGAGGGAATGAGGGTGGAAGAAGGAGGAGGAGGAAGAGGGTGGAAGGAAGGGAAAAAGGAGGCGGGAAGGAGGGTGCAAGGAGGAGTAGGGAAGGAACACACCTCTCACGCCCGTCGTCACCTTTCGTAATGCTAAGCTACAAACGCCATCGTACATTTTCCTCGCCAACTCTTGTCACGAACTTGGCCTTTCTCTCGCCGCACCGCCTCGCGCGCCGCTCCAGGCCCGCCGAAGTGCCTCTCCGCAGCCCAACAGGCCCGTCCACCGCCGCCACGGCCTCCCTCACGCCAGTCCCCGAAGAAAACAAGGTGCGCCAGGTTTACCTCACGCCGGCTTAAGAAGTCAAGGTCACACTCACACAGCCAAGTGACCTCAGTGTCACCTTAAGCTTGTCGAGGAAAGAAAACGACAGACCAAGTTCTTTTCCCTTACTCTCCCTGATTTAATGATGAAGTTAGTGGTTCAAAACCCTCACGTCGGTTTAAGAAGTCAAGGTCACAC